>NC_090832.1:98077646-98329169 GCF_028021215.1 Eschrichtius robustus
TCGGAAAGCTCCTGGCCTGGATAGTGCTTAGAATGGCCAGGTGAGACTGAGGGTACTCGGTGTTCTTGCAGGGAATAAGTTTACCAGACGAGGCACCTAGGTGTCCTAAAAAGCCTACTGGCGTTCAAATGCTGCAGAGCAGCGACTACGGCCTCATGGAAACTGCTACACGCCTCTGCTTGTGCATAGCATTTCAGGGCCTTACCTCGAGGCAAGTTCTCACGTTGCTTGCCCTGGGAGCGACACAGCATGTTAGGATGCTGTATTTCTCCTTGACTAGAGTGACTTCAGGAACGAGGTCCTCGATCAATTCTAAGCAGAGTGTTTCCTCAGAGCAGCTCAGACGAGGGCAATGTCGAAGACTTCCAGGGCATGTTGGACTGCCTAGAAATGTGGTTCTGATGCTGTTCGAGGGTTCTGGAAATGTAGCTCTCCTGAAGTAACGTATAGTGTGTTGCCCGAGACTCGGCAGACACAGAGGGCCTCCGAGGGACGTATGGGACTCAATGCTGCTCAGCAGGCCCACAGGGGTGTGGAGGGAGTCAGTGATCTTGGAAGCAAAATGATGCTCACCCGAGAGACCTAGGAGTCCTGAAAAGGGTCCTTCCTTTAATATAAAGCAGAACCTCCACTAAGAGCTCATGGAAAGAGCTGCATGCCTCCCTTTCTGCAGGGCTACTCAGGGCCTTACCTCGAGGCGAGGACTCACGTGGAGATTCCCTTTGGCTCTAGAGCATGGCAAGGTGAGCCCCACCCCGGCCAGTGAAGCTCCGTGTGTAGCCAGAGAAAACTCATTTTCTTCCCAGACCCATGGCTACAGTGGTCACGGGGCGGTCAACAGCAGAGAATTTCAGGGAGCTTCACGGCAGCAAGAATGGAGGTTTCCAAAGAGAAAAGCAAGGCTAGTACCATCACGACCCCATTTCCATGTGCACAGGCAGCATCCAAAACTCTGGTTTCTCACAAGACAAAAGAGACACAGCGTACCCACTAGTTCCTTCCCTGAAGCAACTTCTCGAGGCACGGCGTTCTGCATCTAGTGCACGGCCTCAACCAAGGAACGCCCTAGTTAGGCCTCGGGGCCGGTGCCTCTTCAAAAGCCTGCAGTGCTAGAGGAAAAACTCTGCTTTAGTTGCAATACGAACGCAAGCCGATTTTCTCCTGGAGGCAGGGTGACTTCAGGTAGGAGGTCCTGGAAGGAAGGCGAAGCCTAGTGTTTTCCTCAATGCAGCTCAGACTAGGGAATGTGTGCGCGATTTCCACAGCAAGTTGGAACTTGCCAAAACGGAGCTCGTCAACCTGTGCGAGTGCTGTTCGATCAAGATCTCCTAAGAAAGACTGCAGTGTGTTGCCCATGACTCAGCAGGCACAGAGGAACTCCGAGGGACATATGGGCCACGTTGTTGCTCAGCAGGCCTACAGGAGTGTGGAGGATCTCAGTGATCTTGGAACGAAAAGGATGCTCACCCGAGGGGCCTAGGAGTGCTGAAAAGTGTACTTCCTTTAAAATAAAGCAGAACAGCGACTAAGAGCTCATGGAAAGAGCTGCATGCCTCCCTTTCTGTCTGGCTACTCAGGGCCTTACCTCGAGGCAGGGACTCACGTTGAGATTCCCTTTAGCTCTAGAGCATGGCAAGATGAGTCCCACCCCGGATAATGAAGCACCCTGTGTAGCCAGAGAAAACTCATTTTCTTCCCAGACCAATGCCTACAATAGCCAGGGTCCTGTCAACAGCAGAGAATTCAGGGAGCTTCAAGGCAGCATGAATGGAGCTTTCAAAATGGATAAGCAAGTCTACTACCAACATGCCCACATTTCCCTAGGCACAAACAGCATACATCCCTGTGGTTTCACACAACTCAAAAGAGACACAGATTACACACTGCTTCCTTCCCTGAATCAAATTCTCGTGGCAGGGTGTTCTGCATCTAGTGAACTGCCTCAACCAAGGAACGCCCTAGCTAGGCCTCTGGGCTCGTGCCTATTCAAAAGCTTGCAGTGCTATAGGAAGAACTGTGCTTTAGTTGCAATAGGAAGCAAGGCGTCGTTCTCCTGGAGGCAGGGTGACTTCAGGTAGGAGTTCCTGGAAGGAAGGGGAAGCCTAGTGTTTTTCTCAGTGCAGCTCAGACTAGGGAATGTGTGCGACTTCCACAGCAAGTCGGAACTTGCCAGAACGGTGCTCGTGAACCTGTGCGAGTGCTGTGAAACCAAGATATCCCAAGAAAGAGTGCAGTGTGTTGCCCATGACTCAGCAGACACAGAGGACCTCCGAGGGACCTAAGGGCCTCGTTGTTGCTCAGCAAGCCAACAGGGGTGTGGAGGTACTCAGTGATCTTGGTACTAAAATGAGGCTGCCCCGAGGGTCCTAGGAGTGCTGAAAAGGCTACTTCCTTTAATATAAAGGAGAACAGCGACTAAGAGCTCATGGAAAGAGCTGCATGCCTCCCTTTCTGCATGGCTACTCAGGGCCTTACCTCGAGGCAAGGACTGACGTTGAGATTCCTTATAGCTCTAGAGCATGGCAAGATGAGTCCCAGCCCTGGGTATGAAGCACACTGGGTAGCCAGAGAAAACTCATTTTCTCCCCAGACCAATGCCTACAATAGCCAGGGGCCTGTCCACAGCAGAGAATTTCAGGGAGCTTCACGGCAGCAAGAATGGAGGTTTCCAAATGGGAAACAAGGCTATTACCATCATATACCCCCATTTCCGTGGGCACAGGCAGCATACATCTCTGTGGTTTCTAACAAGTCAAAAGAGACCCAGAGTACACACTGGTTGCTTCCCTGAATCAACTTCTCGAGGCAGGGTGTTCTACCTCTAGTGAACGGCCTCACCAGGGAAAGCCCTAGCTAGGCCTCTGGGCCCTTGCCTATTCCAAAGCCTGCAGTGCTACAGGAGAAACTGTGCTTCAGTTGCAATAGGAACGCAGCCGTCTTTCTCCTGGAGGCAGGGTGACTTCAGGTAGGAGGTCCTGGATGGAAGGAGAAGCCTAATGTGTTTCTCTGTGCAGCTCAGACTAGGGAATGAGTGTGACTTCCACGGCATGTTGGAACTTGCTAGAACGGTGCTCGTCAATCTGTGCGATTGCTGGCTAAATCCAGATGTCCCAATAAGAGTGCACTGTGTAGCCCTTCACTCGGCATACACACTGTGAGTCGGAAAGCTCCTGGCCTGGATAGTGCTTAGAATGGCCAGGTGAGACTGAGGGTACTCGGTGTTCTTGCAGGGAATAAGTTTACCAGACGAGGCACCTAGGTGTCCTAAAAAGCCTACTGGCGTTCAAATGCTGCAGAGCAGCGACTACGGCCTCATGGAAACTGCTACACGCCTCTGCTTGTGCATAGCATTTCAGGGCCTTACCTCGAGGCAAGTTCTCACGTTGCTTGCCCTGGGAGCGACACAGCATGTTAGGATGCTGTATTTCTCCTTGACTAGAGTGACTTCAGGAACGAGGTCCTCGATCAATTCTAAGCAGAGTGTTTCCTCAGAGCAGCTCAGACGAGGGCAATGTCGAAGACTTCCAGGGCATGTTGGACTGCCTAGAAATGTGGTTCTGATGCTGTTCGAGGGTTCTGGAAATGTAGCTCTCCTGAAGTAACGTATAGTGTGTTGCCCGAGACTCGGCAGACACAGAGGGCCTCCGAGGGACGTATGGGACTCAATGCTGCTCAGCAGGCCCACAGGGGTGTGGAGGGAGTCAGTGATCTTGGAAGCAAAATGATGCTCACCCGAGAGACCTAGGAGTCCTGAAAAGGGTCCTTCCTTTAATATAAAGCAGAACCTCCACTAAGAGCTCATGGAAAGAGCTGCATGCCTCCCTTTCTGCAGGGCTACTCAGGGCCTTACCTCGAGGCGAGGACTCACGTGGAGATTCCCTTTGGCTCTAGAGCATGGCAAGGTGAGCCCCACCCCGGCCAGTGAAGCTCCGTGTGTAGCCAGAGAAAACTCATTTTCTTCCCAGACCCATGGCTACAGTGGTCACGGGGCGGTCAACAGCAGAGAATTTCAGGGAGCTTCACGGCAGCAAGAATGGAGGTTTCCAAAGAGAAAAGCAAGGCTAGTACCATCACGACCCCATTTCCATGTGCACAGGCAGCATCCAAAACTCTGGTTTCTCACAAGACAAAAGAGACACAGCGTACCCACTAGTTCCTTCCCTGAAGCAACTTCTCGAGGCACGGCGTTCTGCATCTAGTGCACGGCCTCAACCAAGGAACGCCCTAGTTAGGCCTCGGGGCCGGTGCCTCTTCAAAAGCCTGCAGTGCTAGAGGAAAAACTCTGCTTTAGTTGCAATACGAACGCAAGCCGATTTTCTCCTGGAGGCAGGGTGACTTCAGGTAGGAGGTCCTGGAAGGAAGGCGAAGCCTAGTGTTTTCCTCAATGCAGCTCAGACTAGGGAATGTGTGCGCGATTTCCACAGCAAGTTGGAACTTGCCAAAACGGAGCTCGTCAACCTGTGCGAGTGCTGTTCGATCAAGATCTCCTAAGAAAGACTGCAGTGTGTTGCCCATGACTCAGCAGGCACAGAGGAACTCCGAGGGACATATGGGCCACGTTGTTGCTCAGCAGGCCTACAGGAGTGTGGAGGATCTCAGTGATCTTGGAACGAAAAGGATGCTCACCCGAGGGGCCTAGGAGTGCTGAAAAGTGTACTTCCTTTAAAATAAAGCAGAACAGCGACTAAGAGCTCATGGAAAGAGCTGCATGCCTCCCTTTCTGTCTGGCTACTCAGGGCCTTACCTCGAGGCAGGGACTCACGTTGAGATTCCCTTTAGCTCTAGAGCATGGCAAGATGAGTCCCACCCCGGATAATGAAGCACCCTGTGTAGCCAGAGAAAACTCATTTTCTTCCCAGACCAATGCCTACAATAGCCAGGGTCCTGTCAACAGCAGAGAATTCAGGGAGCTTCAAGGCAGCATGAATGGAGCTTTCAAAATGGATAAGCAAGTCTACTACCAACATGCCCACATTTCCCTAGGCACAAACAGCATACATCCCTGTGGTTTCACACAACTCAAAAGAGACACAGATTACACACTGAATCAAATTCTCGTGGCAGGGTGTTCTGCATCTAGTGAACTGCCTCAACCAAGGAACGCCCTAGCTAGGCCTCTGGGCTCGTGCCTATTCAAAAGCTTGCAGTGCTATAGGAAGAACTGTGCTTTAGTTGCAATAGGAAGCAAGGCGTCCTTCTCCTGGAGGCAGGGTGACTTCAGGTAGGAGTTCCTGGAAGGAAGGGGAAGCCTAGTGTTTTTCTCAGTGCAGCTCAGACTAGGGAATGTGTGCGACTTCCACAGCAAGTCGGAACTTGCCAGAACGGTGCTCGTGAACCTGTGCGAGTGCTGTGAAACCAAGATATCCCAAGAAAGAGTGCAGTGTGTTGCCCATGACTCAGCAGACACAGAGGACCTCCGAGGGACCTAAGGGCCTCGTTGTTGCTCAGCAAGCCAACAGGGGTGTGGAGGTACTCAGTGATCTTGGTACTAAAATGAGGCTGCCCCGAGGGTCCTAGGAGTGCTGAAAAGGCTACTTCCTTTAATATAAAGGAGAACAGCGACTAAGAGCTCATGGAAAGAGCTGCATGCCTCCCTTTCTGCATGGCTACTCAGGGCCTTACCTCGAGGCAAGGACTGACGTTGAGATTCCTTATAGCTCTAGAGCATGGCAAGATGAGTCCCAGCCCTGGGTATGAAGCACACTGGGTAGCCAGAGAAAACTCATTTTCTCCCCAGACCAATGCCTACAATAGCCAGGGGCCTGTCCACAGCAGAGAATTTCAGGGAGCTTCACGGCAGCAAGAATGGAGGTTTCCAAATGGGAAACAAGGCTATTACCATCATATACCCCCATTTCCGTGGGCACAGGCAGCATACATCTCTGTGGTTTCTAACAAGTCAAAAGAGACCCAGAGTACACACTGGTTGCTTCCCTGAATCAACTTCTCGAGGCAGGGTGTTCTACCTCTAGTGAACGGCCTCACCAGGGAAAGCCCTAGCTAGGCCTCTGGGCCCTTGCCTATTCCAAAGCCTGCAGTGCTACAGGAGAAACTGTGCTTCAGTTGCAATAGGAACGCAGCCGTCTTTCTCCGGGAGGCAGGGTGACTTCAGGTAGGAGGTCCTGGATGGAAGGAGAAGCCTAGTGTGTTTCTCTGTGCAGCTCAGACTAGGGAATGAGTGTGACTTCCACGGCATGTTGGAACTTGCTAGAACGGTGCTCGTCAATCTGTGCGATTGCTGGCTAAATCCAGATGTCCCAATAAGAGTGCACTGTGTAGCCCTTCACTCGGCATACACACTGTGAGTCGGAAAGCTCCTGGCCTGGATAGTGCTTAGAATGGCCAGGTGAGACTGAGGGTACTCGGTGTTCTTGCAGGGAATAAGTTTACCAGACGAGGCACCTAGGTGTCCTAAAAAGCCTACTGGCGTTCAAATGCTGCAGAGCAGCGACTACGGCCTCATGGAAACTGCTACACGCCTCTGCTTGTGCATAGCATTTCAGGGCCTTACCTCGAGGCAAGTTCTCACGTTGCTTGCCCTGGGAGCGACACAGCATGTTAGGATGCTGTATTTCTCCTTGACTAGAGTGACTTCAGGAACGAGGTCCTCGATCAATTCTAAGCAGAGTGTTTCCTCAGAGCAGCTCAGACGAGGGCAATGTCGAAGACTTCCAGGGCATGTTGGACTGCCTAGAAATGTGGTTCTGATGCTGTTCGAGGGTTCTGGAAATGTAGCTCTCCTGAAGTAACGTATAGTGTGTTGCCCGAGACTCGGCAGACACAGAGGGCCTCCGAGGGACGTATGGGACTCAATGCTGCTCAGCAGGCCCACAGGGGTGTGGAGGGAGTCAGTGATCTTGGAAGCAAAATGATGCTCACCCGAGAGACCTAGGAGTCCTGAAAAGGGTCCTTCCTTTAATATAAAGCAGAACCTCCACTAAGAGCTCATGGAAAGAGCTGCATGCCTCCCTTTCTGCAGGGCTACTCAGGGCCTTACCTCGAGGCGAGGACTCACGTGGAGATTCCCTTTGGCTCTAGAGCATGGCAAGGTGAGCCCCACCCCGGCCAGTGAAGCTCCGTGTGTAGCCAGAGAAAACTCATTTTCTTCCCAGACCCATGGCTACAGTGGTCACGGGGCGGTCAACAGCAGAGAATTTCAGGGAGCTTCACGGCAGCAAGAATGGAGGTTTCCAAAGAGAAAAGCAAGGCTAGTACCATCACGACCCCATTTCCATGTGCACAGGCAGCATCCAAAACTCTGGTTTCTCACAAGACAAAAGAGACACAGCGTACCCACTAGTTCCTTCCCTGAAGCAACTTCTCGAGGCACGGCGTTCTGCATCTAGTGCACGGCCTCAACCAAGGAACGCCCTAGTTAGGCCTCGGGGCCGGTGCCTCTTCAAAAGCCTGCAGTGCTAGAGGAAAAACTCTGCTTTAGTTGCAATACGAACGCAAGCCGATTTTCTCCTGGAGGCAGGGTGACTTCAGGTAGGAGGTCCTGGAAGGAAGGCGAAGCCTAGTGTTTTCCTCAATGCAGCTCAGACTAGGGAATGTGTGCGCGATTTCCACAGCAAGTTGGAACTTGCCAAAACGGAGCTCGTCAACCTGTGCGAGTGCTGTTCGATCAAGATCTCCTAAGAAAGACTGCAGTGTGTTGCCCATGACTCAGCAGGCACAGAGGAACTCCGAGGGACATATGGGCCACGTTGTTGCTCAGCAGGCCTACAGGAGTGTGGAGGATCTCAGTGATCTTGGAACGAAAAGGATGCTCACCCGAGGGGCCTAGGAGTGCTGAAAAGTGTACTTCCTTTAAAATAAAGCAGAACAGCGACTAAGAGCTCATGGAAAGAGCTGCATGCCTCCCTTTCTGTCTGGCTACTCAGGGCCTTACCTCGAGGCAGGGACTCACGTTGAGATTCCCTTTAGCTCTAGAGCATGGCAAGATGAGTCCCACCCCGGATAATGAAGCACCCTGTGTAGCCAGAGAAAACTCATTTTCTTCCCAGACCAATGCCTACAATAGCCAGGGTCCTGTCAACAGCAGAGAATTCAGGGAGCTTCAAGGCAGCATGAATGGAGCTTTCAAAATGGATAAGCGAGTCTACTACCAACATGCCCACATTTCCCTAGGCACAAACAGCATACATCCCTGTGGTTTCACACAACTCAAAAGAGACACAGATTACACACTGAATCAAATTCTCGTGGCAGGGTGTTCTGCATCTAGTGAACTGCCTCAACCAAGGAACGCCCTAGCTAGGCCTCTGGGCTCGTGCCTATTCAAAAGCTTGCAGTGCTATAGGAAGAACTGTGCTTTAGTTGCAATAGGAAGCAAGGCGTCCTTCTCCTGGAGGCAGGGTGACTTCAGGTAGGAGTTCCTGGAAGGAAGGGGAAGCCTAGTGTTTTTCTCAGTGCAGCTCAGACTAGGGAATGTGTGCGACTTCCACAGCAAGTCGGAACTTGCCAGAACGGTGCTCGTGAACCTGTGCGAGTGCTGTGAAACCAAGATATCCCAAGAAAGAGTGCAGTGTGTTGCCCATGACTCAGCAGACACAGAGGACCTCCGAGGGACCTAAGGGCCTCGTTGTTGCTCAGCAAGCCAACAGGGCTGTGGAGGTACTCAGTGATCTTGGTACTAAAATGAGGCTGCCCCGAGGGTCCTAGGAGTGCTGAAAAGGCTACTTCCTTTAATATAAAGGAGAACAGCGACTAAGAGCTCATGGAAAGAGCTGCATGCCTCCCTTTCTGCATGGCTACTCAGGGCCTTACCTCGAGGCAAGGACTGACGTTGAGATTCCTTATAGCTCTAGAGCATGGCAAGATGAGTCCCAGCCCTGGGTATGAAGCACACTGGGTAGCCAGAGAAAACTCATTTTCTCCCCAGACCAATGCCTACAATAGCCAGGGGCCTGTCCACAGCAGAGAATTTCAGGGAGCTTCACGGCAGCAAGAATGGAGGTTTCCAAATGGGAAACAAGGCTATTACCATCATATACCCCCATTTCCGTGGGCACAGGCAGCATACATCTCTGTGGTTTCTAACAAGTCAAAAGAGACCCAGAGTACACACTGGTTGCTTCCCTGAATCAACTTCTCGAGGCAGGGTGTTCTACCTCTAGTGAACGGCCTCACCAGGGAAAGCCCTAGCTAGGCCTCTGGGCCCTTGCCTATTCCAAAGCCTGCAGTGCTACAGGAGAAACTGTGCTTCAGTTGCAATAGGAACGCAGCCGTCTTTCTCCTGGAGGCAGGGTGACTTCAGGTAGGAGGTCCTGGATGGAAGGAGAAGCCTAATGTGTTTCTCTGTGCAGCTCAGACTAGGGAATGAGTGTGACTTCCACGGCATGTTGGAACTTGCTAGAACGGTGCTCGTCAATCTGTGCGATTGCTGGCTAAATCCAGATGTCCCAATAAGAGTGCACTGTGTAGCCCTTCACTCGGCATACACACTGTGAGTCGGAAAGCTCCTGGCCTGGATAGTGCTTAGAATGGCCAGGTGAGACTGAGGGTACTCGGTGTTCTTGCAGGGAATAAGTTTACCAGACGAGGCACCTAGGTGTCCTAAAAAGCCTACTGGCGTTCAAATGCTGCAGAGCAGCGACTACGGCCTCATGGAAACTGCTACACGCCTCTGCTTGTGCATAGCATTTCAGGGCCTTACCTCGAGGCAAGTTCTCACGTTGCTTGCCCTGTGAGCGACACAGCATGTTAGGATGCTGTATTTCTCCTTGACTAGAGTGACTTCAGGAACGAGGTCCTCGATCAATTCTAAGCAGAGTGTTTCCTCAGAGCAGCTCAGACGAGGGCAATGTCGAAGACTTCCAGGGCATGTTGGACTGCCTAGAAATGTGGTTCTGATGCTGTTCGAGGGTTCTGGAAATGTAGCTCTCCTGAAGTAACGTATAGTGTGTTGCCCGAGACTCGGCAGACACAGAGGGCCTCCGAGGGACGTATGGGACTCAATGCTGCTCAGCAGGCCCACAGGGGTGTGGAGGGAGTCAGTGATCTTGGAAGCAAAATGATGCTCACCCGAGAGACCTAGGAGTCCTGAAAAGGGTCCTTCCTTTAATATAAAGCAGAACCTCCACTAAGAGCTCATGGAAAGAGCTGCATGCCTCCCTTTCTGCAGGGCTACTCAGGGCCTTACCTCGAGGCGAGGACTCACGTGGAGATTCCCTTTGGCTCTAGAGCATGGCAAGGTGAGCCCCACCCCGGCCAGTGAAGCTCCGTGTGTAGCCAGAGAAAACTCATTTTCTTCCCAGACCCATGGCTACAGTGGTCACGGGGCGGTCAACAGCAGAGAATTTCAGGGAGCTTCACGGCAGCAAGAATGGAGGTTTCCAAAGAGAAAAGCAAGGCTAGTACCATCACGACCCCATTTCCATGTGCACAGGCAGCATCCAAAACTCTGGTTTCTCACAAGACAAAAGAGACACAGCGTACCCACTAGTTCCTTCCCTGAAGCAACTTCTCGAGGCACGGCGTTCTGCATCTAGTGCACGGCCTCAACCAAGGAACGCCCTAGTTAGGCCTCGGGGCCGGTGCCTCTTCAAAAGCCTGCAGTGCTAGAGGAAAAACTCTGCTTTAGTTGCAATACGAACGCAAGCCGATTTTCTCCTGGAGGCAGGGTGACTTCAGGTAGGAGGTCCTGGAAGGAAGGCGAAGCCTAGTGTTTTCCTCAATGCAGCTCAGACTAGGGAATGTGTGCGCGATTTCCACAGCAAGTTGGAACTTGCCAAAACGGAGCTCGTCAACCTGTGCGAGTGCTGTTCGATCAAGATCTCCTAAGAAAGACTGCAGTGTGTTGCCCATGACTCAGCAGGCACAGAGGAACTCCGAGGGACATATGGGCCACGTTGTTGCTCAGCAGGCCTACAGGAGTGTGGAGGATCTCAGTGATCTTGGAACGAAAAGGATGCTCACCCGAGGGGCCTAGGAGTGCTGAAAAGTGTACTTCCTTTAAAATAAAGCAGAACAGCGACTAAGAGCTCATGGAAAGAGCTGCATGCCTCCCTTTCTGTCTGGCTACTCAGGGCCTTACCTCGAGGCAGGGACTCACGTTGAGATTCCCTTTAGCTCTAGAGCATGGCAAGATGAGTCCCACCCCGGATAATGAAGCACCCTGTGTAGCCAGAGAAAACTCATTTTCTTCCCAGACCAATGCCTACAATAGCCAGGGTCCTGTCAACAGCAGAGAATTCAGGGAGCTTCAAGGCAGCATGAATGGAGCTTTCAAAATGGATAAGCGAGTCTACTACCAACATGCCCACATTTCCCTAGGCACAAACAGCATACATCCCTGTGGTTTCACACAACTCAAAAGAGACACAGATTACACACTGCTTCCTTCCCTGAATCAAATTCTCGTGGCAGGGTGTTCTGCATCTAGTGAACTGCCTCAACCAAGGAACGCCCTAGCTAGGCCTCTGGGCTCGTGCCTATTCAAAAGCTTGCAGTGCTATAGGAAGAACTGTGCTTTAGTTGCAATAGGAAGCAAGGCGTCGTTCTCCTGGAGGCAGGGTGACTTCAGGTAGGAGTTCCTGGAAGGAAGGGGAAGCCTAGTGTTTTTCTCAGTGCAGCTCAGACTAGGGAATGTGTGCGACTTCCACAGCAAGTCGGAACTTGCCAGAACGGTGCTCGTGAACCTGTGCGAGTGCTGTGAAACCAAGATATCCCAAGAAAGAGTGCAGTGTGTTGCCCATGACTCAGCAGACACAGAGGACCTCCGAGGGACCTAAGGGCCTCGTTGTTGCTCAGCAAGCCAACAGGGGTGTGGAGGTACTCAGTGATCTTGGTACTAAAATGAGGCTGCCCCGAGGGTCCTAGGAGTGCTGAAAAGGCTACTTCCTTTAATATAAAGGAGAACAGCGACTAAGAGCTCATGGAAAGAGCTGCATGCCTCCCTTTCTGCATGGCTACTCAGGGCCTTACCTCGAGGCAAGGACTGACGTTGAGATTCCTTATAGCTCTAGAACATGGCAAGATGAGTCCCAGCCCTGGGTATGAAGCACACTGGGTAGCCAGAGAAAACTCATTTTCTCCCCAGACCAATGCCTACAATAGCCAGGGGCCTGTCCACAGCAGAGAATTTCAGGGAGCTTCACGGCAGCAAGAATGGAGGTTTCCAAATGGGAAACAAGGCTATTACCATCATATACCCCCATTTCCGTGGGCACAGGCAGCATACATCTCTGTGGTTTCTAACAAGTCAAAAGAGACCCAGAGTACACACTGGTTGCTTCCCTGAATCAACTTCTCGAGGCAGGGTGTTCTACATCTAGTGAACGGCCTCACCAGGGAAAGCCCTAGCTAGGCCTCTGGGCCCTTGCCTATTCAAAAGCCTGCAGTGCTACAGGAGAAACTGTGCTTCAGTTGCAATAGGAACGCAGCCGTCTTTCTCCTGGAGGCAGGGTGACTTCAGGTAGGAGGTCCTGGATGGAAGGAGAAGCCTAGTGTTTTTCTCTGTGCAGCTCAGACTAGGGAATGAGTGTGACTTCCACGGCATGTTGGAACTTGCTAGAACGGTGCTCGTCAATCTGTGCGATTGCTGGCTAAATCCAGATGTCCCAATAAGAGTGCACTGTGTAGCCCTTCACTCGGCATACACACTGTGAGTCGGAAAGCTCCTGGCCTGGATAGTGCTTAGAATGGCCAGGTGAGACTGAGGGTACTCGGTGTTCTTGCAGGGAATAAGTTTACCAGACGAGGCACCTAGGTGTCCTAAAAAGCCTACTGGCGTTCAAATGCTGCAGAGCAGCGACTACGGCCTCATGGAAACTGCTACACGCCTCTGCTTGTGCATAGCATTTCAGGGCCTTACCTCGAGGCAAGTTCTCACGTTGCTTGCCCTGGGAGCGACACAGCATGTTAGGATGCTGTATTTCTCCTTGACTAGAGTGACTTCAGGAACGAGGTCCTCGATCAATTCTAAGCAGAGTGTTTCCTCAGAGCAGCTCAGACGAGGGCAATGTCGAAGACTTCCAGGGCATGATGGACTGCCTAGAAATGTGGTTCTGATGCTGTTCGAGGGTTCTGGAAATGTAGCTCTCCTGAAGTAACGTATAGTGTGTTGCCCGAGACTCGGCAGACACAGAGGGCCTCCGAGGGACGTATGGGACTCAATGCTGCTCAGCAGGCCCACAGGGGTGTGGAGGGAGTCAGTGATCTTGGAAGCAAAATGATGCTCACCCGAGAGACCTAGGAGTCCTGAAAAGGGTCCTTCCTTTAATATAAAGCGGAACCTCCACTAAGAGCTCATGGAAAGAGCTGCATGCCTCCCTTTCTGCAGGGCTACTCAGGGCCTTACCTCGAGGCGAGGACTCACGTGGAGATTCCCTTTGGCTCTAGAGCATGGCAAGGTGAGCCCCACCCCGGCCAGTGAAGCTCCGTGTGTAGCCAGAGAAAACTCATTTTCTTCCCAGACCCATGGCTACAGTGGTACGGGGCGGTCAACAGCAGAGAATTTCAGGGAGCTTCACGGCAGCAAGAATGGAGGTTTCCAAAGAGAAAAGCAAGGCTAGTACCATCACGACCCCATTTCCATGTGCACAGGCAGCATCCAAAACTCTGGTTTCTCACAAGACAAAAGAGACACAGCGTACCCACTAGTTCCTTCCCTGAAGCAACTTCTCGAGGCACGGCGTTCTGCATCTAGTGCACGGCCTCAACCAAGGAACGCCCTAGTTAGGCCTCGGGGCCGGTGCCTCTTCAAAAGCCTGCAGTGCTAGAGGAAAAACTCTGCTTTAGTTGCAATACGAACGCAAGCCGATTTTCTCCTGGAGGCAGGGTGACTTCAGGTAGGAGGTCCTGGAAGGAAGGCGAAGCCTAGTGTTTTCCTCAATGCAGCTCAGACTAGGGAATGTGTGCGCGATTTCCACAGCAAGTTGGAACTTGCCAAAACGGAGCTCGTCAACCTGTGCGAGTGCTGTTCGATCAAGATCTCCTAAGAAAGACTGCAGTGTGTTGCCCATGACTCAGCAGGCACAGAGGAACTCCGAGGGACATATGGGCCACGTTGTTGCTCAGCAGGCCTACAGGAGTGTGGAGGATCTCAGTGATCTTGGAACGAAAAGGATGCTCACCCGAGGGGCCTAGGAGTGCTGAAAAGTGTACTTCCTTTAAAATAAAGCAGAACAGCGACTAAGAGCTCATGGAAAGAGCTGCATGCCTCCCTTTCTGTCTGGCTACTCAGGGCCTTACCTCGAGGCAGGGACTCACGTTGAGATTCCCTTTAGCTCTAGAGCATGGCAAGATGAGTCCCACCCCGGATAATGAAGCACCCTGTGTAGCCAGAGAAAACTCATTTTCTTCCCAGACCAATGCCTACAATAGCCAGGGTCCTGTCAACAGCAGAGAATTCAGGGAGCTTCAAGGCAGCATGAATGGAGCTTTCAAAATGGATAAGCAAGTCTACTACCAACATGCCCACATTTCCCTAGGCACAAACAGCATACATCCCTGTGGTTTCACACAACTCAAAAGAGACACAGATTACACACTGAATCAAATTCTCGTGGCAGGGTGTTCTGCATCTAGTGAACTGCCTCAACCAAGGAACGCCCTAGCTAGGCCTCTGGGCTCGTGCCTATTCAAAAGCTTGCAGTGCTATAGGAAAAACTGTGCTTTAGTTGCAATAGGAAGCAAGGCGTCGTTCTCCTGGAGGCAGGGTGACTTCAGGTAGGAGTTCCTGGAAGGAAGGGGAAGCCTAGTGTTTTTCTCAGTGCAGCTCAGACTAGGGAATGTGTGCGACTTCCACAGCAAGTCGGAACTTGCCAGAACGGTGCTCGTGAACCTGTGCGAGTGCTGTGAAACCAAGATATCCCAAGAAAGAGTGCAGTGTGTTGCCCATGACTCAGCAGACACAGAGGACCTCCGAGGGACCTAAGGGCCTCGTTGTTGCTCAGCAAGCCAACAGGGGTGTGGAGGTACTCAGTGATCTTGGTACTAAAATGAGGCTGCCCCGAGGGTCCTAGGAGTGCTGAAAAGGCTACTTCCTTTAATATAAAGGAGAACAGCGACTAAGAGCTCATGGAAAGAGCTGCATGCCTCCCTTTCTGCATGGCTACTCAGGGCCTTACCTCGAGGCAAGGACTGACGTTGAGATTCCTTATAGCTCTAGAGCATGGCAAGATGAGTCCCAGCCCTGGGTATGAAGCACACTGGGTAGCCAGAGAAAACTCATTTTCTCCCCAGACCAATGCCTACAATAGCCAGGGGCCTGTCCACAGCAGAGAATTTCAGGGAGCTTCACGGCAGCAAGAATGGAGGTTTCCAAATGGGAAACAAGGCTATTACCATCATATACCCCCATTTCCGTGGGCACAGGCAGCATACATCTCTGTGGTTTCTAACAAGTCAAAAGAGACCCAGAGTACACACTGGTTGCTTCCCTGAATCAACTTCTCGAGGCAGGGTGTTCTACCTCTAGTGAACGGCCTCACCAGGGAAAGCCCTAGCTAGGCCTCTGGGCCCTTGCCTATTCAAAAGCCTGCAGTGCTACAGGAGAAACTGTGCTTCAGTTGCAATAGGAACGCAGCCGTCTTTCTCCGGGAGGCAGGGTGACTTCAGGTAGGAGGTCCTGGATGGAAGGAGAAGCCTAGTGTTTTTCTCTGTGCAGCTCAGACTAGGGAATGAGTGTGACTTCCACGGCATGTTGGAACTTGCTAGAACGGTGCTCGTCAATCTGTGCGATTGCTGGCTAAATCCAGATGTCCCAATAAGAGTGCACTGTGTAGCCCTTCACTCGGCATACACACTGTGAGTCGGAAAGCTCCTGGCCTGGATAGTGCTTAGAATGGCCAGGTGAGACTGAGGGTACTCGGTGTTCTTGCAGGGAATAAGTTTACCAGACGAGGCACCTAGGTGTCCTAAAAAGCCTACTGGCGTTCAAATGCTGCAGAGCAGCGACTACGGCCTCATGGAAACTGCTACACGCCTCTGCTTGTGCATAGCATTTCAGGGCCTTACCTCGAGGCAAGTTCTCACGTTGCTTGCCCTGGGAGCGACACAGCATGTTAGGATGCTGTATTTCTCCTTGACTAGAGTGACTTCAGGAACGAGGTCCTCGATCAATTCTAAGCAGAGTGTTTCCTCAGAGCAGCTCAGACGAGGGCAATGTCGAAGACTTCCAGGGCATGTTGGACTGCCTAGAAATGTGGTTCTGATGCTGTTCGAGGGTTCTGGAAATGTAGCTCTCCTGAAGTAACGTATAGTGTGTTGCCCGAGACTCGGCAGACACAGAGGGCCTCCGAGGGACGTATGGGACTCAATGCTGCTCAGCAGGCCCACAGGGGTGTGGAGGGAGTCAGTGATCTTGGAAGCAAAATGATGCTCACCCGAGAGACCTAGGAGTCCTGAAAAGGGTCCTTCCTTTAATATAAAGCAGAACCTCCACTAAGAGCTCATGGAAAGAGCTGCATGCCTCCCTTTCTGCAGGGCTACTCAGGGCCTTACCTCGAGGCGAGGACTCACGTGGAGATTCCCTTTGGCTCTAGAGCATGGCAAGGTGAGCCCCACCCCGGCCAGTGAAGCTCCGTGTGTAGCCAGAGAAAACTCATTTTCTTCCCAGACCCATGGCTACAGTGGTCACGGGGCGGTCAACAGCAGAGAATTTCAGGGAGCTTCACGGCAGCAAGAATGGAGGTTTCCAAAGAGAAAAGCAAGGCTAGTACCATCACGACCCCATTTCCATGTGCACAGGCAGCATCCAAAACTCTGGTTTCTCACAAGACAAAAGAGACACAGCGTACCCACTAGTTCCTTCCCTGAAGCAACTTCTCGAGGCACGGCGTTCTGCATCTAGTGCACGGCCTCAACCAAGGAACGCCCTAGTTAGGCCTCGGGGCCGGTGCCTCTTCAAAAGCCTGCAGTGCTAGAGGAAAAACTCTGCTTTAGTTGCAATACGAACGCAAGCCGATTTTCTCCTGGAGGCAGGGTGACTTCAGGTAGGAGGTCCTGGAAGGAAGGCGAAGCCTAGTGTTTTCCTCAATGCAGCTCAGACTAGGGAATGTGTGCGCGATTTCCACAGCAAGTTGGAACTTGCCAAAACGGAGCTCGTCAACCTGTGCGAGTGCTGTTCGATCAAGATCTCCTAAGAAAGACTGCAGTGTGTTGCCCATGACTCAGCAGGCACAGAGGAACTCCGAGGGACATATGGGCCACGTTGTTGCTCAGCAGGCCTACAGGAGTGTGGAGGATCTCAGTGATCTTGGAACGAAAAGGATGCTCACCCGAGGGGCCTAGGAGTGCTGAAAAGTGTACTTCCTTTAAAATAAAGCAGAACAGCGACTAAGAGCTCATGGAAAGAGCTGCATGCCTCCCTTTCTGTCTGGCTACTCAGGGCCTTACCTCGAGGCAGGGACTCACGTTGAGATTCCCTTTAGCTCTAGAGCATGGCAAGATGAGTCCCACCCCGGATAATGAAGCACCCTGTGTAGCCAGAGAAAACTCATTTTCTTCCCAGACCAATGCCTACAATAGCCAGGGTCCTGTCAACAGCAGAGAATTCAGGGAGCTTCAAGGCAGCATGAATGGAGCTTTCAAAATGGATAAGCAAGTCTACTACCAACATGCCCACATTTCCCTAGGCACAAACAGCATACATCCCTGTGGTTTCACACAACTCAAAAGAGACACAGATTACACACTGAATCAAATTCTCGTGGCAGGGTGTTCTGCATCTAGTGAACTGCCTCAACCAAGGAACGCCCTAGCTAGGCCTCTGGGCTCGTGCCTATTCAAAAGCTTGCAGTGCTATAGGAAGAACTGTGCTTTAGTTGCAATAGGAAGCAAGGCGTCCTTCTCCTGGAGGCAGGGTGACTTCAGGTAGGAGTTCCTGGAAGGAAGGGGAAGCCTAGTGTTTTTCTCAGTGCAGCTCAGACTAGGGAATGTGTGCGACTTCCACAGCAAGTCGGAACTTGCCAGAACGGTGCTCGTGAACCTGTGCGAGTGCTGTGAAACCAAGATATCCCAAGAAAGAGTGCAGTGTGTTGCCCATGACTCAGCAGACACAGAGGACCTCCGAGGGACCTAAGGGCCTCGTTGTTGCTCAGCAAGCCAACAGGGCTGTGGAGGTACTCAGTGATCTTGGTACTAAAATGAGGCTGCCCCGAGGGTCCTAGGAGTGCTGAAAAGGCTACTTCCTTTAATATAAAGGAGAACAGCGACTAAGAGCTCATGGAAAGAGCTGCATGCCTCCCTTTCTGCATGGCTACTCAGGGCCTTACCTCGAGGCAAGGACTGACGTTGAGATTCCTTATAGCTCTAGAGCATGGCAAGATGAGTCCCAGCCCTGGGTATGAAGCACACTGGGTAGCCAGAGAAAACTCATTTTCTCCCCAGACCAATGCCTACAATAGCCAGGGGCCTGTCCACAGCAGAGAATTTCAGGGAGCTTCACGGCAGCAAGAATGGAGGTTTCCAAATGGGAAACAAGGCTATTACCATCATATACCCCCATTTCCGTGGGCACAGGCAGCATACATCTCTGTGGTTTCTAACAAGTCAAAAGAGACCCAGAGTACACACTGGTTGCTTCCCTGAATCAACTTCTCGAGGCAGGGTGTTCTACCTCTAGTGAACGGCCTCACCAGGGAAAGCCCTAGCTAGGCCTCTGGGCCCTTGCCTATTCCAAAGCCTGCAGTGCTACAGGAGAAACTGTGCTTCAGTTGCAATAGGAACGCAGCCGTCTTTCTCCGGGAGGCAGGGTGACTTCAGGTAGGAGGTCCTGGATGGAAGGAGAAGCCTAGTGTTTTTCTCTGTGCAGCTCAGACTAGGGAATGAGTGTGACTTCCACGGCATGTTGGAACTTGCTAGAACGGTGCTCGTCAATCTGTGCGATTGCTGGCTAAATCCAGATGTCCCAATAAGAGTGCACTGTGTAGCCCTTCACTCGGCATACACACTGTGAGTCGGAAAGCTCCTGGCCTGGATAGTGCTTAGAATGGCCAGGTGAGACTGAGGGTACTCGGTGTTCTTGCAGGGAATAAGTTTACCAGACGAGGCACCTAGGTGTCCTAAAAAGCCTACTGGCGTTCAAATGCTGCAGAGCAGCGACTACGGCCTCATGGAAACTGCTACACGCCTCTGCTTGTGCATAGCATTTCAGGGCCTTACCTCGAGGCAAGTTCTCACGTTGCTTGCCCTGGGAGCGACACAGCATGTTAGGATGCTGTATTTCTCCTTGACTAGAGTGACTTCAGGAACGAGGTCCTCGATCAATTCTAAGCAGAGTGTTTCCTCAGAGCAGCTCAGACGAGGGCAATGTCGAAGACTTCCAGGGCATGTTGGACTGCCTAGAAATGTGGTTCTGATGCTGTTCGAGGGTTCTGGAAATGTAGCTCTCCTGAAGTAACGTATAGTGTGTTGCCCGAGACTCGGCAGACACAGAGGGCCTCCGAGGGACGTATGGGACTCAATGCTGCTCAGCAGGCCCACAGGGGTGTGGAGGGAGTCAGTGATCTTGGAAGCAAAATGATGCTCACCCGAGAGACCTAGGAGTCCTGAAAAGGGTCCTTCCTTTAATATAAAGCAGAACCTCCACTAAGAGCTCATGGAAAGAGCTGCATGCCTCCCTTTCTGCAGGGCTACTCAGGGCCTTACCTCGAGGCGAGGACTCACGTGGAGATTCCCTTTGGCTCTAGAGCATGGCAAGGTGAGCCCCACCCCGGCCAGTGAAGCTCCGTGTGTAGCCAGAGAAAACTCATTTTCTTCCCAGACCCATGGCTACAGTGGTCACGGGGCGGTCAACAGCAGAGAATTTCAGGGAGCTTCACGGCAGCAAGAATGGAGGTTTCCAAAGAGAAAAGCAAGGCTAGTACCATCACGACCCCATTTCCATGTGCACAGGCAGCATCCAAAACTCTGGTTTCTCACAAGACAAAAGAGACACAGCGTACCCACTAGTTCCTTCCCTGAAGCAACTTCTCGAGGCACGGCGTTCTGCATCTAGTGCACGGCCTCAACCAAGGAACGCCCTAGTTAGGCCTCGGGGCCGGTGCCTCTTCAAAAGCCTGCAGTGCTAGAGGAAAAACTCTGCTTTAGTTGCAATACGAACGCAAGCCGATTTTCTCCTGGAGGCAGGGTGACTTCAGGTAGGAGGTCCTGGAAGGAAGGCGAAGCCTAGTGTTTTCCTCAATGCAGCTCAGACTAGGGAATGTGTGCGCGATTTCCACAGCAAGTTGGAACTTGCCAAAACGGAGCTCGTCAACCTGTGCGAGTGCTGTTCGATCAAGATCTCCTAAGAAAGACTGCAGTGTGTTGCCCATGACTCAGCAGGCACAGAGGAACTCCGAGGGACATATGGGCCACGTTGTTGCTCAGCAGGCCTACAGGAGTGTGGAGGATCTCAGTGATCTTGGAACGAAAAGGATGCTCACCCGAGGGGCCTAGGAGTGCTGAAAAGTGTACTTCCTTTAAAATAAAGCAGAACAGCGACTAAGAGCTCATGGAAAGAGCTGCATGCCTCCCTTTCTGTCTGGCTACTCAGGGCCTTACCTCGAGGCAGGGACTCACGTTGAGATTCCCTTTAGCTCTAGAGCATGGCAAGATGAGTCCCACCCCGGATAATGAAGCACCCTGTGTAGCCAGAGAAAACTCATTTTCTTCCCAGACCAATGCCTACAATAGCCAGGGTCCTGTCAACAGCAGAGAATTCAGGGAGCTTCAAGGCAGCATGAATGGAGCTTTCAAAATGGATAAGCAAGTCTACTACCAACATGCCCACATTTCCCTAGGCACAAACAGCATACATCCCTGTGGTTTCACACAACTCAAAAGAGACACAGATTACACACTGAATCAAATTCTCGTGGCAGGGTGTTCTGCATCTAGTGAACTGCCTCAACCAAGGAACGCCCTAGCTAGGCCTCTGGGCTCGTGCCTATTCAAAAGCTTGCAGTGCTATAGGAAGAACTGTGCTTTAGTTGCAATAGGAAGCAAGGCGTCCTTCTCCTGGAGGCAGGGTGACTTCAGGTAGGAGTTCCTGGAAGGAAGGGGAAGCCTAGTGTTTTTCTCAGTGCAGCTCAGACTAGGGAATGTGTGCGACTTCCACAGCAAGTCGGAACTTGCCAGAACGGTGCTCGTGAACCTGTGCGAGTGCTGTGAAACCAAGATATCCCAAGAAAGAGTGCAGTGTGTTGCCCATGACTCAGCAGACACAGAGGACCTCCGAGGGACCTAAGGGCCTCGTTGTTGCTCAGCAAGCCAACAGGGCTGTGGAGGTACTCAGTGATCTTGGTACTAAAATGAGGCTGCCCCGAGGGTCCTAGGAGTGCTGAAAAGGCTACTTCCTTTAATATAAAGGAGAACAGCGACTAAGAGCTCATGGAAAGAGCTGCATGCCTCCCTTTCTGCATGGCTACTCAGGGCCTTACCTCGAGGCAAGGACTGACGTTGAGATTCCTTATAGCTCTAGAGCATGGCAAGATGAGTCCCAGCCCTGGGTATGAAGCACACTGGGTAGCCAGAGAAAACTCATTTTCTCCCCAGACCAATGCCTACAATAGCCAGGGGCCTGTCCACAGCAGAGAATTTCAGGGAGCTTCACGGCAGCAAGAATGGAGGTTTCCAAATGGGAAACAAGGCTATTACCATCATATACCCCCATTTCCGTGGGCACAGGCAGCATACATCTCTGTGGTTTCTAACAAGTCAAAAGAGACCCAGAGTACACACTGGTTGCTTCCCTGAATCAACTTCTCGAGGCAGGGTGTTCTACCTCTAGTGAACGGCCTCACCAGGGAAAGCCCTAGCTAGGCCTCTGGGCCCTTGCCTATTCCAAAGCCTGCAGTGCTACAGGAGAAACTGTGCTTCAGTTGCAATAGGAACGCAGCCGTCTTTCTCCTGGAGGCAGGGTGACTTCAGGTAGGAGGTCCTGGATGGAAGGAGAAGCCTAGTGTGTTTCTCTGTGCAGCTCAGACTAGGGAATGAGTGTGACTTCCACGGCATGTTGGAACTTGCTAGAACGGTGCTCGTCAATCTGTGCGATTGCTGGCTAAATCCAGATGTCCCAATAAGAGTGCACTGTGTAGCCCTTCACTCGGCATACACACTGTGAGTCGGAAAGCTCCTGGCCTGGATAGTGCTTAGAATGGCCAGGTGAGACTGAGGGTACTCGGTGTTCTTGCAGGGAATAAGTTTACCAGACGAGGCACCTAGGTGTCCTAAAAAGCCTACTGGCGTTCAAATGCTGCAGAGCAGCGACTACGGCCTCATGGAAACTGCTACACGCCTCTGCTTGTGCATAGCATTTCAGGGCCTTACCTCGAGGCAAGTTCTCACGTTGCTTGCCCTGTGAGCGACACAGCATGTTAGGATGCTGTATTTCTCCTTGACTAGAGTGACTTCAGGAACGAGGTCCTCGATCAATTCTAAGCAGAGTGTTTCCTCAGAGCAGCTCAGACGAGGGCAATGTCGAAGACTTCCAGGGCATGTTGGACTGCCTAGAAATGTGGTTCTGATGCTGTTCGAGGGTTCTGGAAATGTAGCTCTCCTGAAGTAACGTATAGTGTGTTGCCCGAGACTCGGCAGACACAGAGGGCCTCCGAGGGACGTATGGGACTCAATGCTGCTCAGCAGGCCCACAGGGGTGTGGAGGGAGTCAGTGATCTTGGAAGCAAAATGATGCTCACCCGAGAGACCTAGGAGTCCTGAAAAGGGTCCTTCCTTTAATATAAAGCAGAACCTCCACTAAGAGCTCATGGAAAGAGCTGCATGCCTCCCTTTCTGCAGGGCTACTCAGGGCCTTACCTCGAGGCGAGGACTCACGTGGAGATTCCCTTTGGCTCTAGAGCATGGCAAGGTGAGCCCCACCCCGGCCAGTGAAGCTCCGTGTGTAGCCAGAGAAAACTCATTTTCTTCCCAGACCCATGGCTACAGTGGTCACGGGGCGGTCAACAGCAGAGAATTTCAGGGAGCTTCACGGCAGCAAGAATGGAGGTTTCCAAAGAGAAAAGCAAGGCTAGTACCATCACGACCCCATTTCCATGTGCACAGGCAGCATCCAAAACTCTGGTTTCTCACAAGACAAAAGAGACACAGCGTACCCACTAGTTCCTTCCCTGAAGCAACTTCTCGAGGCACGGCGTTCTGCATCTAGTGCACGGCCTCAACCAAGGAACGCCCTAGTTAGGCCTCGGGGCCGGTGCCTCTTCAAAAGCCTGCAGTGCTAGAGGAAAAACTCTGCTTTAGTTGCAATACGAACGCAAGCCGATTTTCTCCTGGAGGCAGGGTGACTTCAGGTAGGAGGTCCTGGAAGGAAGGCGAAGCCTAGTGTTTTCCTCAATGCAGCTCAGACTAGGGAATGTGTGCGCGATTTCCACAGCAAGTTGGAACTTGCCAAAACGGAGCTCGTCAACCTGTGCGAGTGCTGTTCGATCAAGATCTCCTAAGAAAGACTGCAGTGTGTTGCCCATGACTCAGCAGGCACAGAGGAACTCCGAGGGACATATGGGCCACGTTGTTGCTCAGCAGGCCTACAGGAGTGTGGAGGATCTCAGTGATCTTGGAACGAAAAGGATGCTCACCCGAGGGGCCTAGGAGTGCTGAAAAGTGTACTTCCTTTAAAATAAAGCAGAACAGCGACTAAGAGCTCATGGAAAGAGCTGCATGCCTCCCTTTCTGTCTGGCTACTCAGGGCCTTACCTCGAGGCAGGGACTCACGTTGAGATTCCCTTTAGCTCTAGAGCATGGCAAGATGAGTCCCACCCCGGATAATGAAGCACCCTGTGTAGCCAGAGAAAACTCATTTTCTTCCCAGACCAATGCCTACAATAGCCAGGGTCCTGTCAACAGCAGAGAATTCAGGGAGCTTCAAGGCAGCATGAATGGAGCTTTCAAAATGGATAAGCAAGTCTACTACCAACATGCCCACATTTCCCTAGGCACAAACAGCATACATCCCTGTGGTTTCACACAACTCAAAAGAGACACAGATTACACACTGAATCAAATTCTCGTGGCAGGGTGTTCTGCATCTAGTGAACTGCCTCAACCAAGGAACGCCCTAGCTAGGCCTCTGGGCTCGTGCCTATTCAAAAGCTTGCAGTGCTATAGGAAGAACTGTGCTTTAGTTGCAATAGGAAGCAAGGCGTCGTTCTCCTGGAGGCAGGGTGACTTCAGGTAGGAGTTCCTGGAAGGAAGGGGAAGCCTAGTGTTTTTCTCAGTGCAGCTCAGACTAGGGAATGTGTGCGACTTCCACAGCAAGTCGGAACTTGCCAGAACGGTGCTCGTGAACCTGTGCGAGTGCTGTGAAACCAAGATATCCCAAGAAAGAGTGCAGTGTGTTGCCCATGACTCAGCAGACACAGAGGACCTCCGAGGGACCTAAGGGCCTCGTTGTTGCTCAGCAAGCCAACAGGGGTGTGGAGGTACTCAGTGATCTTGGTACTAAAATGAGGCTGCCCCGAGGGTCCTAGGAGTGCTGAAAAGGCTACTTCCTTTAATATAAAGGAGAACAGCGACTAAGAGCTCATGGAAAGAGCTGCATGCCTCCCTTTCTGCATGGCTACTCAGGGCCTTACCTCGAGGCAAGGACTGACGTTGAGATTCCTTATAGCTCTAGAGCATGGCAAGATGAGTCCCAGCCCTGGGTATGAAGCACACTGGGTAGCCAGAGAAAACTCATTTTCTCCCCAGACCAATGCCTACAATAGCCAGGGGCCTGTCCACAGCAGAGAATTTCAGGGAGCTTCACGGCAGCAAGAATGGAGGTTTCCAAATGGGAAACAAGGCTATTACCATCATATACCCCCATTTCCGTGGGCACAGGCAGCATACATCTCTGTGGTTTCTAACAAGTCAAAAGAGACCCAGAGTACACACTGGTTGCTTCCCTGAATCAACTTCTCGAGGCAGGGTGTTCTACCTCTAGTGAACGGCCTCACCAGGGAAAGCCCTAGCTAGGCCTCTGGGCCCTTGCCTATTCCAAAGCCTGCAGTGCTACAGGAGAAACTGTGCTTCAGTTGCAATAGGAACGCAGCCGTCTTTCTCCTGGAGGCAGGGTGACTTCAGGTAGGAGGTCCTGGATGGAAGGAGAAGCCTAGTGTGTTTCTCTGTGCAGCTCAGACTAGGGAATGAGTGTGACTTCCACGGCATGTTGGAACTTGCTAGAACGGTGCTCGTCAATCTGTGCGATTGCTGGCTAAATCCAGATGTCCCAATAAGAGTGCACTGTGTAGCCCTTCACTCGGCATACACACTGTGAGTCGGAAAGCTCCTGGCCTGGATAGTGCTTAGAATGGCCAGGTGAGACTGAGGGTACTCGGTGTTCTTGCAGGGAATAAGTTTACCAGACGAGGCACCTAGGTGTCCTAAAAAGCCTACTGGCGTTCAAATGCTGCAGAGCAGCGACTACGGCCTCATGGAAACTGCTACACGCCTCTGCTTGTGCATAGCATTTCAGGGCCTTACCTCGAGGCAAGTTCTCACGTTGCTTGCCCTGGGAGCGACACAGCATGTTAGGATGCTGTATTTCTCCTTGACTAGAGTGACTTCAGGAACGAGGTCCTCGATCAATTCTAAGCAGAGTGTTTCCTCAGAGCAGCTCAGACGAGGGCAATGTCGAAGACTTCCAGGGCATGTTGGACTGCCTAGAAATGTGGTTCTGATGCTGTTCGAGGGTTCTGGAAATGTAGCTCTCCTGAAGTAACGTATAGTGTGTTGCCCGAGACTCGGCAGACACAGAGGGCCTCCGAGGGACGTATGGGACTCAATGCTGCTCAGCAGGCCCACAGGGGTGTGGAGGGAGTCAGTGATCTTGGAAGCAAAATGATGCTCACCCGAGAGACCTAGGAGTCCTGAAAAGGGTCCTTCCTTTAATATAAAGCAGAACCTCCACTAAGAGCTCATGGAAAGAGCTGCATGCCTCCCTTTCTGCAGGGCTACTCAGGGCCTTACCTCGAGGCGAGGACTCACGTGGAGATTCCCTTTGGCTCTAGAGCATGGCAAGGTGAGCCCCACCCCGGCCAGTGAAGCTCCGTGTGTAGCCAGAGAAAACTCATTTTCTTCCCAGACCCATGGCTACAGTGGTCACGGGGCGGTCAACAGCAGAGAATTTCAGGGAGCTTCACGGCAGCAAGAATGGAGGTTTCCAAAGAGAAAAGCAAGGCTAGTACCATCACGACCCCATTTCCATGTGCACAGGCAGCATCCAAAACTCTGGTTTCTCACAAGACAAAAGAGACACAGCGTACCCACTAGTTCCTTCCCTGAAGCAACTTCTCGAGGCACGGCGTTCTGCATCTAGTGCACGGCCTCAACCAAGGAACGCCCTAGTTAGGCCTCGGGGCCGGTGCCTCTTCAAAAGCCTGCAGTGCTAGAGGAAAAACTCTGCTTTAGTTGCAATACGAACGCAAGCCGATTTTCTCCTGGAGGCAGGGTGACTTCAGGTAGGAGGTCCTGGAAGGAAGGCGAAGCCTAGTGTTTTCCTCAATGCAGCTCAGACTAGGGAATGTGTGCGCGATTTCCACAGCAAGTTGGAACTTGCCAAAACGGAGCTCGTCAACCTGTGCGAGTGCTGTTCGATCAAGATCTCCTAAGAAAGACTGCAGTGTGTTGCCCATGACTCAGCAGGCACAGAGGAACTCCGAGGGACATATGGGCCACGTTGTTGCTCAGCAGGCCTACAGGAGTGTGGAGGATCTCAGTGATCTTGGAACGAAAAGGATGCTCACCCGAGGGGCCTAGGAGTGCTGAAAAGTGTACTTCCTTTAAAATAAAGCAGAACAGCGACTAAGAGCTCATGGAAAGAGCTGCATGCCTCCCTTTCTGTCTGGCTACTCAGGGCCTTACCTCGAGGCAGGGACTCACGTTGAGATTCCCTTTAGCTCTAGAGCATGGCAAGATGAGTCCCACCCCGGATAATGAAGCACCCTGTGTAGCCAGAGAAAACTCATTTTCTTCCCAGACCAATGCCTACAATAGCCAGGGTCCTGTCAACAGCAGAGAATTCAGGGAGCTTCAAGGCAGCATGAATGGAGCTTTCAAAATGGATAAGCAAGTCTACTACCAACATGCCCACATTTCCCTAGGCACAAACAGCATACATCCCTGTGGTTTCACACAACTCAAAAGAGACACAGATTACACACTGAATCAAATTCTCGTGGCAGGGTGTTCTGCATCTAGTGAACTGCCTCAACCAAGGAACGCCCTAGCTAGGCCTCTGGGCTCGTGCCTATTCAAAAGCTTGCAGTGCTATAGGAAGAACTGTGCTTTAGTTGCAATAGGAAGCAAGGCGTCCTTCTCCTGGAGGCAGGGTGACTTCAGGTAGGAGTTCCTGGAAGGAAGGGGAAGCCTAGTGTTTTTCTCAGTGCAGCTCAGACTAGGGAATGTGTGCGACTTCCACAGCAAGTCGGAACTTGCCAGAACGGTGCTCGTGAACCTGTGCGAGTGCTGTGAAACCAAGATATCCCAAGAAAGAGTGCAGTGTGTTGCCCATGACTCAGCAGACACAGAGGACCTCCGAGGGACCTAAGGGCCTCGTTGTTGCTCAGCAAGCCAACAGGGCTGTGGAGGTACTCAGTGATCTTGGTACTAAAATGAGGCTGCCCCGAGGGTCCTAGGAGTGCTGAAAAGGCTACTTCCTTTAATATAAAGGAGAACAGCGACTAAGAGCTCATGGAAAGAGCTGCATGCCTCCCTTTCTGCATGGCTACTCAGGGCCTTACCTCGAGGCAAGGACTGACGTTGAGATTCCTTATAGCTCTAGAGCATGGCAAGATGAGTCCCAGCCCTGGGTATGAAGCACACTGGGTAGCCAGAGAAAACTCATTTTCTCCCCAGACCAATGCCTACAATAGCCAGGGGCCTGTCCACAGCAGAGAATTTCAGGGAGCTTCACGGCAGCAAGAATGGAGGTTTCCAAATGGGAAACAAGGCTATTACCATCATATACCCCCATTTCCGTGGGCACAGGCAGCATACATCTCTGTGGTTTCTAACAAGTCAAAAGAGACCCAGAGTACACACTGGTTGCTTCCCTGAATCAACTTCTCGAGGCAGGGTGTTCTACCTCTAGTGAACGGCCTCACCAGGGAAAGCCCTAGCTAGGCCTCTGGGCCCTTGCCTATTCCAAAGCCTGCAGTGCTACAGGAGAAACTGTGCTTCAGTTGCAATAGGAACGCAGCCGTCTTTCTCCTGGAGGCAGGGTGACTTCAGGTAGGAGGTCCTGGATGGAAGGAGAAGCCTAGTGTGTTTCTCTGTGCAGCTCAGACTAGGGAATGAGTGTGACTTCCACGGCATGTTGGAACTTGCTAGAACGGTGCTCGTCAATCTGTGCGATTGCTGGCTAAATCCAGATGTCCCAATAAGAGTGCACTGTGTAGCCCTTCACTCGGCATACACACTGTGAGTCGGAAAGCTCCTGGCCTGGATAGTGCTTAGAATGGCCAGGTGAGACTGAGGGTACTCGGTGTTCTTGCAGGGAATAAGTTTACCAGACGAGGCACCTAGGTGTCCTAAAAAGCCTACTGGCGTTCAAATGCTGCAGAGCAGCGACTACGGCCTCATGGAAACTGCTACACGCCTCTGCTTGTGCATAGCATTTCAGGGCCTTACCTCGAGGCAAGTTCTCACGTTGCTTGCCCTGTGAGCGACACAGCATGTTAGGATGCTGTATTTCTCCTTGACTAGAGTGACTTCAGGAACGAGGTCCTCGATCAATTCTAAGCAGAGTGTTTCCTCAGAGCAGCTCAGACGAGGGCAATGTCGAAGACTTCCAGGGCATGTTGGACTGCCTAGAAATGTGGTTCTGATGCTGTTCGAGGGTTCTGGAAATGTAGCTCTCCTGAAGTAACGTATAGTGTGTTGCCCGAGACTCGGCAGACACAGAGGGCCTCCGAGGGACGTATGGGACTCAATGCTGCTCAGCAGGCCCACAGGGGTGTGGAGGGAGTCAGTGATCTTGGAAGCAAAATGATGCTCACCCGAGAGACCTAGGAGTCCTGAAAAGGGTCCTTCCTTTAATATAAAGCAGAACCTCCACTAAGAGCTCATGGAAAGAGCTGCATGCCTCCCTTTCTGCAGGGCTACTCAGGGCCTTACCTCGAGGCGAGGACTCACGTGGAGATTCCCTTTGGCTCTAGAGCATGGCAAGGTGAGCCCCACCCCGGCCAGTGAAGCTCCGTGTGTAGCCAGAGAAAACTCATTTTCTTCCCAGACCCATGGCTACAGTGGTCACGGGGCGGTCAACAGCAGAGAATTTCAGGGAGCTTCACGGCAGCAAGAATGGAGGTTTCCAAAGAGAAAAGCAAGGCTAGTACCATCACGACCCCATTTCCATGTGCACAGGCAGCATCCAAAACTCTGGTTTCTCACAAGACAAAAGAGACACAGCGTACCCACTAGTTCCTTCCCTGAAGCAACTTCTCGAGGCACGGCGTTCTGCATCTAGTGCACGGCCTCAACCAAGGAACGCCCTAGTTAGGCCTCGGGGCCGGTGCCTCTTCAAAAGCCTGCAGTGCTAGAGGAAAAACTCTGCTTTAGTTGCAATACGAACGCAAGCCGATTTTCTCCTGGAGGCAGGGTGACTTCAGGTAGGAGGTCCTGGAAGGAAGGCGAAGCCTAGTGTTTTCCTCAATGCAGCTCAGACTAGGGAATGTGTGCGCGATTTCCACAGCAAGTTGGAACTTGCCAAAACGGAGCTCGTCAACCTGTGCGAGTGCTGTTCGATCAAGATCTCCTAAGAAAGACTGCAGTGTGTTGCCCATGACTCAGCAGGCACAGAGGAACTCCGAGGGACATATGGGCCACGTTGTTGCTCAGCAGGCCTACAGGAGTGTGGAGGATCTCAGTGATCTTGGAACGAAAAGGATGCTCACCCGAGGGGCCTAGGAGTGCTGAAAAGTGTACTTCCTTTAAAATAAAGCAGAACAGCGACTAAGAGCTCATGGAAAGAGCTGCATGCCTCCCTTTCTGTCTGGCTACTCAGGGCCTTACCTCGAGGCAGGGACTCACGTTGAGATTCCCTTTAGCTCTAGAGCATGGCAAGATGAGTCCCACCCCGGATAATGAAGCACCCTGTGTAGCCAGAGAAAACTCATTTTCTTCCCAGACCAATGCCTACAATAGCCAGGGTCCTGTCAACAGCAGAGAATTCAGGGAGCTTCAAGGCAGCATGAATGGAGCTTTCAAAATGGATAAGCAAGTCTACTACCAACATGCCCACATTTCCCTAGGCACAAACAGCATACATCCCTGTGGTTTCACACAACTCAAAAGAGACACAGATTACACACTGAATCAAATTCTCGTGGCAGGGTGTTCTGCATCTAGTGAACTGCCTCAACCAAGGAACGCCCTAGCTAGGCCTCTGGGCTCGTGCCTATTCAAAAGCTTGCAGTGCTATAGGAAGAACTGTGCTTTAGTTGCAATAGGAAGCAAGGCGTCCTTCTCCTGGAGGCAGGGTGACTTCAGGTAGGAGTTCCTGGAAGGAAGGGGAAGCCTAGTGTTTTTCTCAGTGCAGCTCAGACTAGGGAATGTGTGCGACTTCCACAGCAAGTCGGAACTTGCCAGAACGGTGCTCGTGAACCTGTGCGAGTGCTGTGAAACCAAGATATCCCAAGAAAGAGTGCAGTGTGTTGCCCATGACTCAGCAGACACAGAGGACCTCCGAGGGACCTAAGGGCCTCGTTGTTGCTCAGCAAGCCAACAGGGCTGTGGAGGTACTCAGTGATCTTGGTACTAAAATGAGGCTGCCCCGAGGGTCCTAGGAGTGCTGAAAAGGCTACTTCCTTTAATATAAAGGAGAACAGCGACTAAGAGCTCATGGAAAGAGCTGCATGCCTCCCTTTCTGCATGGCTACTCAGGGCCTTACCTCGAGGCAAGGACTGACGTTGAGATTCCTTATAGCTCTAGAGCATGGCAAGATGAGTCCCAGCCCTGGGTATGAAGCACACTGGGTAGCCAGAGAAAACTCATTTTCTCCCCAGACCAATGCCTACAATAGCCAGGGGCCTGTCCACAGCAGAGAATTTCAGGGAGCTTCACGGCAGCAAGAATGGAGGTTTCCAAATGGGAAACAAGGCTATTACCATCATATACCCCCATTTCCGTGGGCACAGGCAGCATACATCTCTGTGGTTTCTAACAAGTCAAAAGAGACCCAGAGTACACACTGGTTGCTTCCCTGAATCAACTTCTCGAGGCAGGGTGTTCTACCTCTAGTGAACGGCCTCACCAGGGAAAGCCCTAGCTAGGCCTCTGGGCCCTTGCCTATTCCAAAGCCTGCAGTGCTACAGGAGAAACTGTGCTTCAGTTGCAATAGGAACGCAGCCGTCTTTCTCCTGGAGGCAGGGTGACTTCAGGTAGGAGGTCCTGGATGGAAGGAGAAGCCTAGTGTGTTTCTCTGTGCAGCTCAGACTAGGGAATGAGTGTGACTTCCACGGCATGTTGGAACTTGCTAGAACGGTGCTCGTCAATCTGTGCGATTGCTGGCTAAATCCAGATGTCCCAATAAGAGTGCACTGTGTAGCCCTTCACTCGGCATACACACTGTGAGTCGGAAAGCTCCTGGCCTGGATAGTGCTTAGAATGGCCAGGTGAGACTGAGGGTACTCGGTGTTCTTGCAGGGAATAAGTTTACCAGACGAGGCACCTAGGTGTCCTAAAAAGCCTACTGGCGTTCAAATGCTGCAGAGCAGCGACTACGGCCTCATGGAAACTGCTACACGCCTCTGCTTGTGCATAGCATTTCAGGGCCTTACCTCGAGGCAAGTTCTCACGTTGCTTGCCCTGTGAGCGACACAGCATGTTCGGATGCTGTATTTCTCCTTGACTAGAGTGACTTCAGGAACGAGGTCCTCGATCAATTCTAAGCAGAGTGTTTCCTCAGAGCAGCTCAGACGAGGGCAATGTCGAAGACTTCCAGGGCATGTTGGACTGCCTAGAAATGTGGTTCTGATGCTGTTCGAGGGTTCTGGAAATGTAGCTCTCCTGAAGTAACGTATAGTGTGTTGCCCGAGACTCGGCAGACACAGAGGGCCTCCGAGGGACGTATGGGACTCAATGCTGCTCAGCAGGCCCACAGGGGTGTGGAGGGAGTCAGTGATCTTGGAAGCAAAATGATGCTCACCCGAGAGACCTAGGAGTCCTGAAAAGGGTCCTTCCTTTAATATAAAGCAGAACCTCCACTAAGAGCTCATGGAAAGAGCTGCATGCCTCCCTTTCTGCAGGGCTACTCAGGGCCTTACCTCGAGGCGAGGACTCACGTGGAGATTCCCTTTGGCTCTAGAGCATGGCAAGGTGAGCCCCACCCCGGCCAGTGAAGCTCCGTGTGTAGCCAGAGAAAACTCATTTTCTTCCCAGACCCATGGCTACAGTGGTCACGGGGCGGTCAACAGCAGAGAATTTCAGGGAGCTTCACGGCAGCAAGAATGGAGGTTTCCAAAGAGAAAAGCAAGGCTAGTACCATCACGACCCCATTTCCATGTGCACAGGCAGCATCCAAAACTCTGGTTTCTCACAAGACAAAAGAGACACAGCGTACCCACTAGTTCCTTCCCTGAAGCAACTTCTCGAGGCACGGCGTTCTGCATCTAGTGCACGGCCTCAACCAAGGAACGCCCTAGTTAGGCCTCGGGGCCGGTGCCTCTTCAAAAGCCTGCAGTGCTAGAGGAAAAACTCTGCTTTAGTTGCAATACGAACGCAAGCCGATTTTCTCCTGGAGGCAGGGTGACTTCAGGTAGGAGGTCCTGGAAGGAAGGCGAAGCCTAGTGTTTTCCTCAATGCAGCTCAGACTAGGGAATGTGTGCGCGATTTCCACAGCAAGTTGGAACTTGCCAAAACGGAGCTCGTCAACCTGTGCGAGTGCTGTTCGATCAAGATCTCCTAAGAAAGACTGCAGTGTGTTGCCCATGACTCAGCAGGCACAGAGGAACTCCGAGGGACATATGGGCCACGTTGTTGCTCAGCAGGCCTACAGGAGTGTGGAGGATCTCAGTGATCTTGGAACGAAAAGGATGCTCACCCGAGGGGCCTAGGAGTGCTGAAAAGTGTACTTCCTTTAAAATAAAGCAGAACAGCGACTAAGAGCTCATGGAAAGAGCTGCATGCCTCCCTTTCTGTCTGGCTACTCAGGGCCTTACCTCGAGGCAGGGACTCACGTTGAGATTCCCTTTAGCTCTAGAGCATGGCAAGATGAGTCCCACCCCGGATAATGAAGCACCCTGTGTAGCCAGAGAAAACTCATTTTCTTCCCAGACCAATGCCTACAATAGCCAGGGTCCTGTCAACAGCAGAGAATTCAGGGAGCTTCAAGGCAGCATGAATGGAGCTTTCAAAATGGATAAGCAAGTCTACTACCAACATGCCCACATTTCCCTAGGCACAAACAGCATACATCCCTGTGGTTTCACACAACTCAAAAGAGACACAGATTACACACTGAATCAAATTCTCGTGGCAGGGTGTTCTGCATCTAGTGAACTGCCTCAACCAAGGAACGCCCTAGCTAGGCCTCTGGGCTCGTGCCTATTCAAAAGCTTGCAGTGCTATAGGAAGAACTGTGCTTTAGTTGCAATAGGAAGCAAGGCGTCGTTCTCCTGGAGGCAGGGTGACTTCAGGTAGGAGTTCCTGGAAGGAAGGGGAAGCCTAGTGTTTTTCTCAGTGCAGCTCAGACTAGGGAATGTGTGCGACTTCCACAGCAAGTCGGAACTTGCCAGAACGGTGCTCGTGAACCTGTGCGAGTGCTGTGAAACCAAGATATCCCAAGAAAGAGTGCAGTGTGTTGCCCATGACTCAGCAGACACAGAGGACCTCCGAGGGACCTAAGGGCCTCGTTGTTGCTCAGCAAGCCAACAGGGCTGTGGAGGTACTCAGTGATCTTGGTACTAAAATGAGGCTGCCCCGAGGGTCCTAGGAGTGCTGAAAAGGCTACTTCCTTTAATATAAAGGAGAACAGCGACTAAGAGCTCATGGAAAGAGCTGCATGCCTCCCTTTCTGCATGGCTACTCAGGGCCTTACCTCGAGGCAAGGACTGACGTTGAGATTCCTTATAGCTCTAGAGCATGGCAAGATGAGTCCCAGCCCTGGGTATGAAGCACACTGGGTAGCCAGAGAAAACTCATTTTCTCCCCAGACCAATGCCTACAATAGCCAGGGGCCTGTCCACAGCAGAGAATTTCAGGGAGCTTCACGGCAGCAAGAATGGAGGTTTCCAAATGGGAAACAAGGCTATTACCATCATATACCCCCATTTCCGTGGGCACAGGCAGCATACATCTCTGTGGTTTCTAACAAGTCAAAAGAGACCCAGAGTACACACTGGTTGCTTCCCTGAATCAACTTCTCGAGGCAGGGTGTTCTACCTCTAGTGAACGGCCTCACCAGGGAAAGCCCTAGCTAGGCCTCTGGGCCCTTGCCTATTCCAAAGCCTGCAGTGCTACAGGAGAAACTGTGCTTCAGTTGCAATAGGAACGCAGCCGTCTTTCTCCTGGAGGCAGGGTGACTTCAGGTAGGAGGTCCTGGATGGAAGGAGAAGCCTAGTGTGTTTCTCTGTGCAGCTCAGACTAGGGAATGAGTGTGACTTCCACGGCATGTTGGAACTTGCTAGAACGGTGCTCGTCAATCTGTGCGATTGCTGGCTAAATCCAGATGTCCCAATAAGAGTGCACTGTGTAGCCCTTCACTCGGCATACACACTGTGAGTCGGAAAGCTCCTGGCCTGGATAGTGCTTAGAATGGCCAGGTGAGACTGAGGGTACTCGGTGTTCTTGCAGGGAATAAGTTTACCAGACGAGGCACCTAGGTGTCCTAAAAAGCCTACTGGCGTTCAAATGCTGCAGAGCAGCGACTACGGCCTCATGGAAACTGCTACACGCCTCTGCTTGTGCATAGCATTTCAGGGCCTTACCTCGAGGCAAGTTCTCACGTTGCTTGCCCTGGGAGCGACACAGCATGTTAGGATGCTGTATTTCTCCTTGACTAGAGTGACTTCAGGAACGAGGTCCTCGATCAATTCTAAGCAGAGTGTTTCCTCAGAGCAGCTCAGACGAGGGCAATGTCGAAGACTTCCAGGGCATGTTGGACTGCCTAGAAATGTGGTTCTGATGCTGTTCGAGGGTTCTGGAAATGTAGCTCTCCTGAAGTAACGTATAGTGTGTTGCCCGAGACTCGGCAGACACAGAGGGCCTCCGAGGGACGTATGGGACTCAATGCTGCTCAGCAGGCCCACAGGGGTGTGGAGGGAGTCAGTGATCTTGGAAGCAAAATGATGCTCACCCGAGAGACCTAGGAGTCCTGAAAAGGGTCCTTCCTTTAATATAAAGCAGAACCTCCACTAAGAGCTCATGGAAAGAGCTGCATGCCTCCCTTTCTGCAGGGCTACTCAGGGCCTTACCTCGAGGCGAGGACTCACGTGGAGATTCCCTTTGGCTCTAGAGCATGGCAAGGTGAGCCCCACCCCGGCCAGTGAAGCTCCGTGTGTAGCCAGAGAAAACTCATTTTCTTCCCAGACCCATGGCTACAGTGGTCACGGGGCGGTCAACAGCAGAGAATTTCAGGGAGCTTCACGGCAGCAAGAATGGAGGTTTCCAAAGAGAAAAGCAAGGCTAGTACCATCACGACCCCATTTCCATGTGCACAGGCAGCATCCAAAACTCTGGTTTCTCACAAGACAAAAGAGACACAGCGTACCCACTAGTTCCTTCCCTGAAGCAACTTCTCGAGGCACGGCGTTCTGCATCTAGTGCACGGCCTCAACCAAGGAACGCCCTAGTTAGGCCTCGGGGCCGGTGCCTCTTCAAAAGCCTGCAGTGCTAGAGGAAAAACTCTGCTTTAGTTGCAATACGAACGCAAGCCGATTTTCTCCTGGAGGCAGGGTGACTTCAGGTAGGAGGTCCTGGAAGGAAGGCGAAGCCTAGTGTTTTCCTCAATGCAGCTCAGACTAGGGAATGTGTGCGCGATTTCCACAGCAAGTTGGAACTTGCCAAAACGGAGCTCGTCAACCTGTGCGAGTGCTGTTCGATCAAGATCTCCTAAGAAAGACTGCAGTGTGTTGCCCATGACTCAGCAGGCACAGAGGAACTCCGAGGGACATATGGGCCACGTTGTTGCTCAGCAGGCCTACAGGAGTGTGGAGGATCTCAGTGATCTTGGAACGAAAAGGATGCTCACCCGAGGGGCCTAGGAGTGCTGAAAAGTGTACTTCCTTTAAAATAAAGCAGAACAGCGACTAAGAGCTCATGGAAAGAGCTGCATGCCTCCCTTTCTGTCTGGCTACTCAGGGCCTTACCTCGAGGCAGGGACTCACGTTGAGATTCCCTTTAGCTCTAGAGCATGGCAAGATGAGTCCCACCCCGGATAATGAAGCACCCTGTGTAGCCAGAGAAAACTCATTTTCTTCCCAGACCAATGCCTACAATAGCCAGGGTCCTGTCAACAGCAGAGAATTCAGGGAGCTTCAAGGCAGCATGAATGGAGCTTTCAAAATGGATAAGCAAGTCTACTACCAACATGCCCACATTTCCCTAGGCACAAACAGCATACATCCCTGTGGTTTCACACAACTCAAAAGAGACACAGATTACACACTGAATCAAATTCTCGTGGCAGGGTGTTCTGCATCTAGTGAACTGCCTCAACCAAGGAACGCCCTAGCTAGGCCTCTGGGCTCGTGCCTATTCAAAAGCTTGCAGTGCTATAGGAAGAACTGTGCTTTAGTTGCAATAGGAAGCAAGGCGTCCTTCTCCTGGAGGCAGGGTGACTTCAGGTAGGAGTTCCTGGAAGGAAGGGGAAGCCTAGTGTTTTTCTCAGTGCAGCTCAGACTAGGGAATGTGTGCGACTTCCACAGCAAGTCGGAACTTGCCAGAACGGTGCTCGTGAACCTGTGCGAGTGCTGTGAAACCAAGATATCCCAAGAAAGAGTGCAGTGTGTTGCCCATGACTCAGCAGACACAGAGGACCTCCGAGGGACCTAAGGGCCTCGTTGTTGCTCAGCAAGCCAACAGGGCTGTGGAGGTACTCAGTGATCTTGGTACTAAAATGAGGCTGCCCCGAGGGTCCTAGGAGTGCTGAAAAGGCTACTTCCTTTAATATAAAGGAGAACAGCGACTAAGAGCTCATGGAAAGAGCTGCATGCCTCCCTTTCTGCATGGCTACTCAGGGCCTTACCTCGAGGCAAGGACTGACGTTGAGATTCCTTATAGCTCTAGAGCATGGCAAGATGAGTCCCAGCCCTGGGTATGAAGCACACTGGGTAGCCAGAGAAAACTCATTTTCTCCCCAGACCAATGCCTACAATAGCCAGGGGCCTGTCCACAGCAGAGAATTTCAGGGAGCTTCACGGCAGCAAGAATGGAGGTTTCCAAATGGGAAACAAGGCTATTACCATCATATACCCCCATTTCCGTGGGCACAGGCAGCATACATCTCTGTGGTTTCTAACAAGTCAAAAGAGACCCAGAGTACACACTGGTTGCTTCCCTGAATCAACTTCTCGAGGCAGGGTGTTCTACCTCTAGTGAACGGCCTCACCAGGGAAAGCCCTAGCTAGGCCTCTGGGCCCTTGCCTATTCCAAAGCCTGCAGTGCTACAGGAGAAACTGTGCTTCAGTTGCAATAGGAACGCAGCCGTCTTTCTCCTGGAGGCAGGGTGACTTCAGGTAGGAGGTCCTGGATGGAAGGAGAAGCCTAGTGTGTTTCTCTGTGCAGCTCAGACTAGGGAATGAGTGTGACTTCCACGGCATGTTGGAACTTGCTAGAACGGTGCTCGTCAATCTGTGCGATTGCTGGCTAAATCCAGATGTCCCAATAAGAGTGCACTGTGTAGCCCTTCACTCGGCATACACACTGTGAGTCGGAAAGCTCCTGGCCTGGATAGTGCTTAGAATGGCCAGGTGAGACTGAGGGTACTCGGTGTTCTTGCAGGGAATAAGTTTACCAGACGAGGCACCTAGGTGTCCTAAAAAGCCTACTGGCGTTCAAATGCTGCAGAGCAGCGACTACGGCCTCATGGAAACTGCTACACGCCTCTGCTTGTGCATAGCATTTCAGGGCCTTACCTCGAGGCAAGTTCTCACGTTGCTTGCCCTGTGAGCGACACAGCATGTTAGGATGCTGTATTTCTCCTTGACTAGAGTGACTTCAGGAACGAGGTCCTCGATCAATTCTAAGCAGAGTGTTTCCTCAGAGCAGCTCAGACGAGGGCAATGTCGAAGACTTCCAGGGCATGTTGGACTGCCTAGAAATGTGGTTCTGATGCTGTTCGAGGGTTCTGGAAATGTAGCTCTCCTGAAGTAACGTATAGTGTGTTGCCCGAGACTCGGCAGACACAGAGGGCCTCCGAGGGACGTATGGGACTCAATGCTGCTCAGCAGGCCCACAGGGGTGTGGAGGGAGTCAGTGATCTTGGAAGCAAAATGATGCTCACCCGAGAGACCTAGGAGTCCTGAAAAGGGTCCTTCCTTTAATATAAAGCAGAACCTCCACTAAGAGCTCATGGAAAGAGCTGCATGCCTCCCTTTCTGCAGGGCTACTCAGGGCCTTACCTCGAGGCGAGGACTCACGTGGAGATTCCCTTTGGCTCTAGAGCATGGCAAGGTGAGCCCCACCCCGGCCAGTGAAGCTCCGTGTGTAGCCAGAGAAAACTCATTTTCTTCCCAGACCCATGGCTACAGTGGTCACGGGGCGGTCAACAGCAGAGAATTTCAGGGAGCTTCACGGCAGCAAGAATGGAGGTTTCCAAAGAGAAAAGCAAGGCTAGTACCATCACGACCCCATTTCCATGTGCACAGGCAGCATCCAAAACTCTGGTTTCTCACAAGACAAAAGAGACACAGCGTACCCACTAGTTCCTTCCCTGAAGCAACTTCTCGAGGCACGGCGTTCTGCATCTAGTGCACGGCCTCAACCAAGGAACGCCCTAGTTAGGCCTCGGGGCCGGTGCCTCTTCAAAAGCCTGCAGTGCTAGAGGAAAAACTCTGCTTTAGTTGCAATACGAACGCAAGCCGATTTTCTCCTGGAGGCAGGGTGACTTCAGGTAGGAGGTCCTGGAAGGAAGGCGAAGCCTAGTGTTTTCCTCAATGCAGCTCAGACTAGGGAATGTGTGCGCGATTTCCACAGCAAGTTGGAACTTGCCAAAACGGAGCTCGTCAACCTGTGCGAGTGCTGTTCGATCAAGATCTCCTAAGAAAGACTGCAGTGTGTTGCCCATGACTCAGCAGGCACAGAGGAACTCCGAGGGACATATGGGCCACGTTGTTGCTCAGCAGGCCTACAGGAGTGTGGAGGATCTCAGTGATCTTGGAACGAAAAGGATGCTCACCCGAGGGGCCTAGGAGTGCTGAAAAGTGTACTTCCTTTAAAATAAAGCAGAACAGCGACTAAGAGCTCATGGAAAGAGCTGCATGCCTCCCTTTCTGTCTGGCTACTCAGGGCCTTACCTCGAGGCAGGGACTCACGTTGAGATTCCCTTTAGCTCTAGAGCATGGCAAGATGAGTCCCACCCCGGATAATGAAGCACCCTGTGTAGCCAGAGAAAACTCATTTTCTTCCCAGACCAATGCCTACAATAGCCAGGGTCCTGTCAACAGCAGAGAATTCAGGGAGCTTCAAGGCAGCATGAATGGAGCTTTCAAAATGGATAAGCAAGTCTACTACCAACATGCCCACATTTCCCTAGGCACAAACAGCATACATCCCTGTGGTTTCACACAACTCAAAAGAGACACAGATTACACACTGAATCAAATTCTCGTGGCAGGGTGTTCTGCATCTAGTGAACTGCCTCAACCAAGGAACGCCCTAGCTAGGCCTCTGGGCTCGTGCCTATTCAAAAGCTTGCAGTGCTATAGGAAGAACTGTGCTTTAGTTGCAATAGGAAGCAAGGCGTCGTTCTCCTGGAGGCAGGGTGACTTCAGGTAGGAGTTCCTGGAAGGAAGGGGAAGCCTAGTGTTTTTCTCAGTGCAGCTCAGACTAGGGAATGTGTGCGACTTCCACAGCAAGTCGGAACTTGCCAGAACGGTGCTCGTGAACCTGTGCGAGTGCTGTGAAACCAAGATATCCCAAGAAAGAGTGCAGTGTGTTGCCCATGACTCAGCAGACACAGAGGACCTCCGAGGGACCTAAGGGCCTCGTTGTTGCTCAGCAAGCCAACAGGGGTGTGGAGGTACTCAGTGATCTTGGTACTAAAATGAGGCTGCCCCGAGGGTCCTAGGAGTGCTGAAAAGGCTACTTCCTTTAATATAAAGGAGAACAGCGACTAAGAGCTCATGGAAAGAGCTGCATGCCTCCCTTTCTGCATGGCTACTCAGGGCCTTACCTCGAGGCAAGGACTGACGTTGAGATTCCTTATAGCTCTAGAGCATGGCAAGATGAGTCCCAGCCCTGGGTATGAAGCACACTGGGTAGCCAGAGAAAACTCATTTTCTCCCCAGACCAATGCCTACAATAGCCAGGGGCCTGTCCACAGCAGAGAATTTCAGGGAGCTTCACGGCAGCAAGAATGGAGGTTTCCAAATGGGAAACAAGGCTATTACCATCATATACCCCCATTTCCGTGGGCACAGGCAGCATACATCTCTGTGGTTTCTAACAAGTCAAAAGAGACCCAGAGTACACACTGGTTGCTTCCCTGAATCAACTTCTCGAGGCAGGGTGTTCTACCTCTAGTGAACGGCCTCACCAGGGAAAGCCCTAGCTAGGCCTCTGGGCCCTTGCCTATTCCAAAGCCTGCAGTGCTACAGGAGAAACTGTGCTTCAGTTGCAATAGGAACGCAGCCGTCTTTCTCCTGGAGGCAGGGTGACTTCAGGTAGGAGGTCCTGGATGGAAGGAGAAGCCTAGTGTGTTTCTCTGTGCAGCTCAGACTAGGGAATGAGTGTGACTTCCACGGCATGTTGGAACTTGCTAGAACGGTGCTCGTCAATCTGTGCGATTGCTGGCTAAATCCAGATGTCCCAATAAGAGTGCACTGTGTAGCCCTTCACTCGGCATACACACTGTGAGTCGGAAAGCTCCTGGCCTGGATAGTGCTTAGAATGGCCAGGTGAGACTGAGGGTACTCGGTGTTCTTGCAGGGAATAAGTTTACCAGACGAGGCACCTAGGTGTCCTAAAAAGCCTACTGGCGTTCAAATGCTGCAGAGCAGCGACTACGGCCTCATGGAAACTGCTACACGCCTCTGCTTGTGCATAGCATTTCAGGGCCTTACCTCGAGGCAAGTTCTCACGTTGCTTGCCCTGTGAGCGACACAGCATGTTAGGATGCTGTATTTCTCCTTGACTAGAGTGACTTCAGGAACGAGGTCCTCGATCAATTCTAAGCAGAGTGTTTCCTCAGAGCAGCTCAGACGAGGGCAATGTCGAAGACTTCCAGGGCATGTTGGACTGCCTAGAAATGTGGTTCTGATGCTGTTCGAGGGTTCTGGAAATGTAGCTCTCCTGAAGTAACGTATAGTGTGTTGCCCGAGACTCGGCAGACACAGAGGGCCTCCGAGGGACGTATGGGACTCAATGCTGCTCAGCAGGCCCACAGGGGTGTGGAGGGAGTCAGTGATCTTGGAAGCAAAATGATGCTCACCCGAGAGACCTAGGAGTCCTGAAAAGGGTCCTTCCTTTAATATAAAGCAGAACCTCCACTAAGAGCTCATGGAAAGAGCTGCATGCCTCCCTTTCTGCAGGGCTACTCAGGGCCTTACCTCGAGGCGAGGACTCACGTGGAGATTCCCTTTGGCTCTAGAGCATGGCAAGGTGAGCCCCACCCCGGCCAGTGAAGCTCCGTGTGTAGCCAGAGAAAACTCATTTTCTTCCCAGACCCATGGCTACAGTGGTCACGGGGCGGTCAACAGCAGAGAATTTCAGGGAGCTTCACGGCAGCAAGAATGGAGGTTTCCAAAGAGAAAAGCAAGGCTAGTACCATCACGACCCCATTTCCATGTGCACAGGCAGCATCCAAAACTCTGGTTTCTCACAAGACAAAAGAGACACAGCGTACCCACTAGTTCCTTCCCTGAAGCAACTTCTCGAGGCACGGCGTTCTGCATCTAGTGCACGGCCTCAACCAAGGAACGCCCTAGTTAGGCCTCGGGGCCGGTGCCTCTTCAAAAGCCTGCAGTGCTAGAGGAAAAACTCTGCTTTAGTTGCAATACGAACGCAAGCCGATTTTCTCCTGGAGGCAGGGTGACTTCAGGTAGGAGGTCCTGGAAGGAAGGCGAAGCCTAGTGTTTTCCTCAATGCAGCTCAGACTAGGGAATGTGTGCGCGATTTCCACAGCAAGTTGGAACTTGCCAAAACGGAGCTCGTCAACCTGTGCGAGTGCTGTTCGATCAAGATCTCCTAAGAAAGACTGCAGTGTGTTGCCCATGACTCAGCAGGCACAGAGGAACTCCGAGGGACATATGGGCCACGTTGTTGCTCAGCAGGCCTACAGGAGTGTGGAGGATCTCAGTGATCTTGGAACGAAAAGGATGCTCACCCGAGGGGCCTAGGAGTGCTGAAAAGTGTACTTCCTTTAAAATAAAGCAGAACAGCGACTAAGAGCTCATGGAAAGAGCTGCATGCCTCCCTTTCTGTCTGGCTACTCAGGGCCTTACCTCGAGGCAGGGACTCACGTTGAGATTCCCTTTAGCTCTAGAGCATGGCAAGATGAGTCCCACCCCGGATAATGAAGCACCCTGTGTAGCCAGAGAAAACTCATTTTCTTCCCAGACCAATGCCTACAATAGCCAGGGTCCTGTCAACAGCAGAGAATTCAGGGAGCTTCAAGGCAGCATGAATGGAGCTTTCAAAATGGATAAGCAAGTCTACTACCAACATGCCCACATTTCCCTAGGCACAAACAGCATACATCCCTGTGGTTTCACACAACTCAAAAGAGACACAGATTACACACTGAATCAAATTCTCGTGGCAGGGTGTTCTGCATCTAGTGAACTGCCTCAACCAAGGAACGCCCTAGCTAGGCCTCTGGGCTCGTGCCTATTCAAAAGCTTGCAGTGCTATAGGAAGAACTGTGCTTTAGTTGCAATAGGAAGCAAGGCGTCCTTCTCCTGGAGGCAGGGTGACTTCAGGTAGGAGTTCCTGGAAGGAAGGGGAAGCCTAGTGTTTTTCTCAGTGCAGCTCAGACTAGGGAATGTGTGCGACTTCCACAGCAAGTCGGAACTTGCCAGAACGGTGCTCGTGAACCTGTGCGAGTGCTGTGAAACCAAGATATCCCAAGAAAGAGTGCAGTGTGTTGCCCATGACTCAGCAGACACAGAGGACCTCCGAGGGACCTAAGGGCCTCGTTGTTGCTCAGCAAGCCAACAGGGCTGTGGAGGTACTCAGTGATCTTGGTACTAAAATGAGGCTGCCCCGAGGGTCCTAGGAGTGCTGAAAAGGCTACTTCCTTTAATATAAAGGAGAACAGCGACTAAGAGCTCATGGAAAGAGCTGCATGCCTCCCTTTCTGCATGGCTACTCAGGGCCTTACCTCGAGGCAAGGACTGACGTTGAGATTCCTTATAGCTCTAGAGCATGGCAAGATGAGTCCCAGCCCTGGGTATGAAGCACACTGGGTAGCCAGAGAAAACTCATTTTCTCCCCAGACCAATGCCTACAATAGCCAGGGGCCTGTCCACAGCAGAGAATTTCAGGGAGCTTCACGGCAGCAAGAATGGAGGTTTCCAAATGGGAAACAAGGCTATTACCATCATATACCCCCATTTCCGTGGGCACAGGCAGCATACATCTCTGTGGTTTCTAACAAGTCAAAAGAGACCCAGAGTACACACTGGTTGCTTCCCTGAATCAACTTCTCGAGGCAGGGTGTTCTACCTCTAGTGAACGGCCTCACCAGGGAAAGCCCTAGCTAGGCCTCTGGGCCCTTGCCTATTCCAAAGCCTGCAGTGCTACAGGAGAAACTGTGCTTCAGTTGCAATAGGAACGCAGCCGTCTTTCTCCTGGAGGCAGGGTGACTTCAGGTAGGAGGTCCTGGATGGAAGGAGAAGCCTAGTGTGTTTCTCTGTGCAGCTCAGACTAGGGAATGAGTGTGACTTCCACGGCATGTTGGAACTTGCTAGAACGGTGCTCGTCAATCTGTGCGATTGCTGGCTAAATCCAGATGTCCCAATAAGAGTGCACTGTGTAGCCCTTCACTCGGCATACACACTGTGAGTCGGAAAGCTCCTGGCCTGGATAGTGCTTAGAATGGCCAGGTGAGACTGAGGGTACTCGGTGTTCTTGCAGGGAATAAGTTTACCAGACGAGGCACCTAGGTGTCCTAAAAAGCCTACTGGCGTTCAAATGCTGCAGAGCAGCGACTACGGCCTCATGGAAACTGCTACACGCCTCTGCTTGTGCATAGCATTTCAGGGCCTTACCTCGAGGCAAGTTCTCACGTTGCTTGCCCTGGGAGCGACACAGCATGTTAGGATGCTGTATTTCTCCTTGACTAGAGTGACTTCAGGAACGAGGTCCTCGATCAATTCTAAGCAGAGTGTTTCCTCAGAGCAGCTCAGACGAGGGCAATGTCGAAGACTTCCAGGGCATGTTGGACTGCCTAGAAATGTGGTTCTGATGCTGTTCGAGGGTTCTGGAAATGTAGCTCTCCTGAAGTAACGTATAGTGTGTTGCCCGAGACTCGGCAGACACAGAGGGCCTCCGAGGGACGTATGGGACTCAATGCTGCTCAGCAGGCCCACAGGGGTGTGGAGGGAGTCAGTGATCTTGGAAGCAAAATGATGCTCACCCGAGAGACCTAGGAGTCCTGAAAAGGGTCCTTCCTTTAATATAAAGCAGAACCTCCACTAAGAGCTCATGGAAAGAGCTGCATGCCTCCCTTTCTGCAGGGCTACTCAGGGCCTTACCTCGAGGCGAGGACTCACGTGGAGATTCCCTTTGGCTCTAGAGCATGGCAAGGTGAGCCCCACCCCGGCCAGTGAAGCTCCGTGTGTAGCCAGAGAAAACTCATTTTCTTCCCAGACCCATGGCTACAGTGGTCACGGGGCGGTCAACAGCAGAGAATTTCAGGGAGCTTCACGGCAGCAAGAATGGAGGTTTCCAAAGAGAAAAGCAAGGCTAGTACCATCACGACCCCATTTCCATGTGCACAGGCAGCATCCAAAACTCTGGTTTCTCACAAGACAAAAGAGACACAGCGTACCCACTAGTTCCTTCCCTGAAGCAACTTCTCGAGGCACGGCGTTCTGCATCTAGTGCACGGCCTCAACCAAGGAACGCCCTAGTTAGGCCTCGGGGCCGGTGCCTCTTCAAAAGCCTGCAGTGCTAGAGGAAAAACTCTGCTTTAGTTGCAATACGAACGCAAGCCGATTTTCTCCTGGAGGCAGGGTGACTTCAGGTAGGAGGTCCTGGAAGGAAGGCGAAGCCTAGTGTTTTCCTCAATGCAGCTCAGACTAGGGAATGTGTGCGCGATTTCCACAGCAAGTTGGAACTTGCCAAAACGGAGCTCGTCAACCTGTGCGAGTGCTGTTCGATCAAGATCTCCTAAGAAAGACTGCAGTGTGTTGCCCATGACTCAGCAGGCACAGAGGAACTCCGAGGGACATATGGGCCACGTTGTTGCTCAGCAGGCCTACAGGAGTGTGGAGGATCTCAGTGATCTTGGAACGAAAAGGATGCTCACCCGAGGGGCCTAGGAGTGCTGAAAAGTGTACTTCCTTTAAAATAAAGCAGAACAGCGACTAAGAGCTCATGGAAAGAGCTGCATGCCTCCCTTTCTGTCTGGCTACTCAGGGCCTTACCTCGAGGCAGGGACTCACGTTGAGATTCCCTTTAGCTCTAGAGCATGGCAAGATGAGTCCCACCCCGGATAATGAAGCACCCTGTGTAGCCAGAGAAAACTCATTTTCTTCCCAGACCAATGCCTACAATAGCCAGGGTCCTGTCAACAGCAGAGAATTCAGGGAGCTTCAAGGCAGCATGAATGGAGCTTTCAAAATGGATAAGCAAGTCTACTACCAACATGCCCACATTTCCCTAGGCACAAACAGCATACATCCCTGTGGTTTCACACAACTCAAAAGAGACACAGATTACACACTGAATCAAATTCTCGTGGCAGGGTGTTCTGCATCTAGTGAACTGCCTCAACCAAGGAACGCCCTAGCTAGGCCTCTGGGCTCGTGCCTATTCAAAAGCTTGCAGTGCTATAGGAAGAACTGTGCTTTAGTTGCAATAGGAAGCAAGGCGTCCTTCTCCTGGAGGCAGGGTGACTTCAGGTAGGAGTTCCTGGAAGGAAGGGGAAGCCTAGTGTTTTTCTCAGTGCAGCTCAGACTAGGGAATGTGTGCGACTTCCACAGCAAGTCGGAACTTGCCAGAACGGTGCTCGTGAACCTGTGCGAGTGCTGTGAAACCAAGATATCCCAAGAAAGAGTGCAGTGTGTTGCCCATGACTCAGCAGACACAGAGGACCTCCGAGGGACCTAAGGGCCTCGTTGTTGCTCAGCAAGCCAACAGGGGTGTGGAGGTACTCAGTGATCTTGGTACTAAAATGAGGCTGCCCCGAGGGTCCTAGGAGTGCTGAAAAGGCTACTTCCTTTAATATAAAGGAGAACAGCGACTAAGAGCTCATGGAAAGAGCTGCATGCCTCCCTTTCTGCATGGCTACTCAGGGCCTTACCTCGAGGCAAGGACTGACGTTGAGATTCCTTATAGCTCTAGAGCATGGCAAGATGAGTCCCAGCCCTGGGTATGAAGCACACTGGGTAGCCAGAGAAAACTCATTTTCTCCCCAGACCAATGCCTACAATAGCCAGGGGCCTGTCCACAGCAGAGAATTTCAGGGAGCTTCACGGCAGCAAGAATGGAGGTTTCCAAATGGGAAACAAGGCTATTACCATCATACCCCCATTTCCGTGGGCACAGGCAGCATACATCTCTGTGGTTTCTAACAAGTCAAAAGAGACCCAGAGTACACACTGGTTGCTTCCCTGAATCAACTTCTCGAGGCAGGGTGTTCTACATCTAGTGAACGGCCTCACCAGGGAAAGCCCTAGCTAGGCCTCTGGGCCCTTGCCTATTCAAAAGCCTGCAGTGCTACAGGAGAAACTGTGCTTCCGTTGCAATAGGAACGCAGCCGTCTTTCTCCTGGAGGCAGGGTGACTTCAGGTAGGAGGTCCTGGATGGAAGGAGAAGCCTAGTGTTTTTCTCTGTGCAGCTCAGACTAGGGAATGAGTGTGACTTCCACGGCATGTTGGAACTTGCTAGAACGGTGCTCGTCAATCTGTGCGATTGCTGGCTAAATCCAGATGTCCCAATAAGAGTGCACTGTGTAGCCCTTCACTCGGCATACACACTGTGAGTCGGAAAGCTCCTGGCCTGGATAGTGCTTAGAATGGCCAGGTGAGACTGAGGGTACTCGGTGTTCTTGCAGGGAATAAGTTTACCAGACGAGGCACCTAGGTGTCCTAAAAAGCCTACTGGCGTTCAAATGCTGCAGAGCAGCGACTACGGCCTCATGGAAACTGCTACACGCCTCTGCTTGTGCATAGCATTTCAGGGCCTTACCTCGAGGCAAGTTCTCACGTTGCTTGCCCTGTGAGCGACACAGCATGTTAGGATGCTGTTATTTCTCCTTGACTAGAGTGACTTCAGGAACGAGGTCCTCGATCAATTCTAAGCAGAGTGTTTCCTCAGAGCAGCTCAGACGAGGGCAATGTCGAAGACTTCCAGGGCATGTTGGACTGCCTAGAAATGTGGTTCTGATGCTGTTCGAGGGTTCTGGAAATGTAGCTCTCCTGAAGTAACGTATAGTGTGTTGCCCGAGACTCGGCAGACACAGAGGGCCTCCGAGGGACGTATGGGACTCAATGCTGCTCAGCAGGCCCACAGGGGTGTGGAGGGAGTCAGTGATCTTGGAAGCAAAATGATGCTCACCCGAGAGACCTAGGAGTCCTGAAAAGGGTCCTTCCTTTAATATAAAGCAGAACCTCCACTAAGAGCTCATGGAAAGAGCTGCATGCCTCCCTTTCTGCAGGGCTACTCAGGGCCTTACCTCGAGGCGAGGACTCACGTGGAGATTCCCTTTGGCTCTAGAGCATGGCAAGGTGAGCCCCACCCCGGCCAGTGAAGCTCCGTGTGTAGCCAGAGAAAACTCATTTTCTTCCCAGACCCATGGCTACAGTGGTCACGGGGCGGTCAACAGCAGAGAATTTCAGGGAGCTTCACGGCAGCAAGAATGGAGGTTTCCAAAGAGAAAAGCAAGGCTAGTACCATCACGACCCCATTTCCATGTGCACAGGCAGCATCCAAAACTCTGGTTTCTCACAAGACAAAAGAGACACAGCGTACCCACTAGTTCCTTCCCTGAAGCAACTTCTCGAGGCACGGCGTTCTGCATCTAGTGCACGGCCTCAACCAAGGAACGCCCTAGTTAGGCCTCGGGGCCGGTGCCTCTTCAAAAGCCTGCAGTGCTAGAGGAAAAACTCTGCTTTAGTTGCAATACGAACGCAAGCCGATTTTCTCCTGGAGGCAGGGTGACTTCAGGTAGGAGGTCCTGGAAGGAAGGCGAAGCCTAGTGTTTTCCTCAATGCAGCTCAGACTAGGGAATGTGTGCGCGATTTCCACAGCAAGTTGGAACTTGCCAAAACGGAGCTCGTCAACCTGTGCGAGTGCTGTTCGATCAAGATCTCCTAAGAAAGACTGCAGTGTGTTGCCCATGACTCAGCAGGCACAGAGGAACTCCGAGGGACATATGGGCCACGTTGTTGCTCAGCAGGCCTACAGGAGTGTGGAGGATCTCAGTGATCTTGGAACGAAAAGGATGCTCACCCGAGGGGCCTAGGAGTGCTGAAAAGTGTACTTCCTTTAAAATAAAGCAGAACAGCGACTAAGAGCTCATGGAAAGAGCTGCATGCCTCCCTTTCTGTCTGGCTACTCAGGGCCTTACCTCGAGGCAGGGACTCACGTTGAGATTCCCTTTAGCTCTAGAGCATGGCAAGATGAGTCCCACCCCGGATAATGAAGCACCCTGTGTAGCCAGAGAAAACTCATTTTCTTCCCAGACCAATGCCTACAATAGCCAGGGTCCTGTCAACAGCAGAGAATTCAGGGAGCTTCAAGGCAGCATGAATGGAGCTTTCAAAATGGATAAGCGAGTCTACTACCAACATGCCCACATTTCCCTAGGCACAAACAGCATACATCCCTGTGGTTTCACACAACTCAAAAGAGACACAGATTACACACTGAATCAAATTCTCGTGGCAGGGTGTTCTGCATCTAGTGAACTGCCTCAACCAAGGAACGCCCTAGCTAGGCCTCTGGGCTCGTGCCTATTCAAAAGCTTGCAGTGCTATAGGAAGAACTGTGCTTTAGTTGCAATAGGAAGCAAGGCGTCCTTCTCCTGGAGGCAGGGTGACTTCAGGTAGGAGTTCCTGGAAGGAAGGGGAAGCCTAGTGTTTTTCTCAGTGCAGCTCAGACTAGGGAATGTGTGCGACTTCCACAGCAAGTCGGAACTTGCCAGAACGGTGCTCGTGAACCTGTGCGAGTGCTGTGAAACCAAGATATCCCAAGAAAGAGTGCAGTGTGTTGCCCATGACTCAGCAGACACAGAGGACCTCCGAGGGACCTAAGGGCCTCGTTGTTGCTCAGCAAGCCAACAGGGGTGTGGAGGTACTCAGTGATCTTGGTACTAAAATGAGGCTGCCCCGAGGGTCCTAGGAGTGCTGAAAAGGCTACTTCCTTTAATATAAAGGAGAACAGCGACTAAGAGCTCATGGAAAGAGCTGCATGCCTCCCTTTCTGCATGGCTACTCAGGGCCTTACCTCGAGGCAAGGACTGACGTTGAGATTCCTTATAGCTCTAGAGCATGGCAAGATGAGTCCCAGCCCTGGGTATGAAGCACACTGGGTAGCCAGAGAAAACTCATTTTCTCCCCAGACCAATGCCTACAATAGCCAGGGGCCTGTCCACAGCAGAGAATTTCAGGGAGCTTCACGGCAGCAAGAATGGAGGTTTCCAAATGGGAAACAAGGCTATTACCATCATACCCCCATTTCCGTGGGCACAGGCAGCATACATCTCTGTGGTTTCTAACAAGTCAAAAGAGACCCAGAGTACACACTGGTTGCTTCCCTGAATCAACTTCTCGAGGCAGGGTGTTCTACCTCTAGTGAACGGCCTCACCAGGGAAAGCCCTAGCTAGGCCTCTGGGCCCTTGCCTATTCAAAAGCCTGCAGTGCTACAGGAGAAACTGTGCTTCCGTTGCAATAGGAACGCAGCCGTCTTTCTCCTGGAGGCAGGGTGACTTCAGGTAGGAGGTCCTGGATGGAAGGAGAAGCCTAGTGTTTTTCTCTGTGCAGCTCAGACTAGGGAATGAGTGTGACTTCCACGGCATGTTGGAACTTGCTAGAACGGTGCTCGTCAATCTGTGCGATTGCTGGCTAAATCCAGATGTCCCAATAAGAGTGCACTGTGTAGCCCTTCACTCGGCATACACACTGTGAGTCGGAAAGCTCCTGGCCTGGATAGTGCTTAGAATGGCCAGGTGAGACTGAGGGTACTCGGTGTTCTTGCAGGGAATAAGTTTACCAGACGAGGCACCTAGGTGTCCTAAAAAGCCTACTGGCGTTCAAATGCTGCAGAGCAGCGACTACGGCCTCATGGAAACTGCTACACGCCTCTGCTTGTGCATAGCATTTCAGGGCCTTACCTCGAGGCAAGTTCTCACGTTGCTTGCCCTGTGAGCGACACAGCATGTTAGGATGCTGTTATTTCTCCTTGACTAGAGTGACTTCAGGAACGAGGTCCTCGATCAATTCTAAGCAGAGTGTTTCCTCAGAGCAGCTCAGACGAGGGCAATGTCGAAGACTTCCAGGGCATGTTGGACTGCCTAGAAATGTGGTTCTGATGCTGTTCGAGGGTTCTGGAAATGTAGCTCTCCTGAAGTAACGTATAGTGTGTTGCCCGAGACTCGGCAGACACAGAGGGCCTCCGAGGGACGTATGGGACTCAATGCTGCTCAGCAGGCCCACAGGGGTGTGGAGGGAGTCAGTGATCTTGGAAGCAAAATGATGCTCACCCGAGAGACCTAGGAGTCCTGAAAAGGGTCCTTCCTTTAATATAAAGCAGAACCTCCACTAAGAGCTCATGGAAAGAGCTGCATGCCTCCCTTTCTGCAGGGCTACTCAGGGCCTTACCTCGAGGCGAGGACTCACGTGGAGATTCCCTTTGGCTCTAGAGCATGGCAAGGTGAGCCCCACCCCGGCCAGTGAAGCTCCGTGTGTAGCCAGAGAAAACTCATTTTCTTCCCAGACCCATGGCTACAGTGGTCACGGGGCGGTCAACAGCAGAGAATTTCAGGGAGCTTCACGGCAGCAAGAATGGAGGTTTCCAAAGAGAAAAGCAAGGCTAGTACCATCACGACCCCATTTCCATGTGCACAGGCAGCATCCAAAACTCTGGTTTCTCACAAGACAAAAGAGACACAGCGTACCCACTAGTTCCTTCCCTGAAGCAACTTCTCGAGGCACGGCGTTCTGCATCTAGTGCACGGCCTCAACCAAGGAACGCCCTAGTTAGGCCTCGGGGCCGGTGCCTCTTCAAAAGCCTGCAGTGCTAGAGGAAAAACTCTGCTTTAGTTGCAATACGAACGCAAGCCGATTTTCTCCTGGAGGCAGGGTGACTTCAGGTAGGAGGTCCTGGAAGGAAGGCGAAGCCTAGTGTTTTCCTCAATGCAGCTCAGACTAGGGAATGTGTGCGCGATTTCCACAGCAAGTTGGAACTTGCCAAAACGGAGCTCGTCAACCTGTGCGAGTGCTGTTCGATCAAGATCTCCTAAGAAAGACTGCAGTGTGTTGCCCATGACTCAGCAGGCACAGAGGAACTCCGAGGGACATATGGGCCACGTTGTTGCTCAGCAGGCCTACAGGAGTGTGGAGGATCTCAGTGATCTTGGAACGAAAAGGATGCTCACCCGAGGGGCCTAGGAGTGCTGAAAAGTGTACTTCCTTTAAAATAAAGCAGAACAGCGACTAAGAGCTCATGGAAAGAGCTGCATGCCTCCCTTTCTGTCTGGCTACTCAGGGCCTTACCTCGAGGCAGGGACTCACGTTGAGATTCCCTTTAGCTCTAGAGCATGGCAAGATGAGTCCCACCCCGGATAATGAAGCACCCTGTGTAGCCAGAGAAAACTCATTTTCTTCCCAGACCAATGCCTACAATAGCCAGGGTCCTGTCAACAGCAGAGAATTCAGGGAGCTTCAAGGCAGCATGAATGGAGCTTTCAAAATGGATAAGCGAGTCTACTACCAACATGCCCACATTTCCCTAGGCACAAACAGCATACATCCCTGTGGTTTCACACAACTCAAAAGAGACACAGATTACACACTGAATCAAATTCTCGTGGCAGGGTGTTCTGCATCTAGTGAACTGCCTCAACCAAGGAACGCCCTAGCTAGGCCTCTGGGCTCGTGCCTATTCAAAAGCTTGCAGTGCTATAGGAAGAACTGTGCTTTAGTTGCAATAGGAAGCAAGGCGTCGTTCTCCTGGAGGCAGGGTGACTTCAGGTAGGAGTTCCTGGAAGGAAGGGGAAGCCTAGTGTTTTTCTCAGTGCAGCTCAGACTAGGGAATGTGTGCGACTTCCACAGCAAGTCGGAACTTGCCAGAACGGTGCTCGTGAACCTGTGCGAGTGCTGTGAAACCAAGATATCCCAAGAAAGAGTGCAGTGTGTTGCCCATGACTCAGCAGACACAGAGGACCTCCGAGGGACCTAAGGGCCTCGTTGTTGCTCAGCAAGCCAACAGGGGTGTGGAGGTACTCAGTGATCTTGGTACTAAAATGAGGCTGCCCCGAGGGTCCTAGGAGTGCTGAAAAGGCTACTTCCTTTAATATAAAGGAGAACAGCGACTAAGAGCTCATGGAAAGAGCTGCATGCCTCCCTTTCTGCATGGCTACTCAGGGCCTTACCTCGAGGCAAGGACTGACGTTGAGATTCCTTATAGCTCTAGAGCATGGCAAGATGAGTCCCAGCCCTGGGTATGAAGCACACTGGGTAGCCAGAGAAAACTCATTTTCTCCCCAGACCAATGCCTACAATAGCCAGGGGCCTGTCCACAGCAGAGAATTTCAGGGAGCTTCACGGCAGCAAGAATGGAGGTTTCCAAATGGGAAACAAGGCTATTACCATCATACCCCCATTTCCGTGGGCACAGGCAGCATACATCTCTGTGGTTTCTAACAAGTCAAAAGAGACCCAGAGTACACACTGGTTGCTTCCCTGAATCAACTTCTCGAGGCAGGGTGTTCTACATCTAGTGAACGGCCTCACCAGGGAAAGCCCTAGCTAGGCCTCTGGGCCCTTGCCTATTCAAAAGCCTGCAGTGCTACAGGAGAAACTGTGCTTCCGTTGCAATAGGAACGCAGCCGTCTTTCTCCTGGAGGCAGGGTGACTTCAGGTAGGAGGTCCTGGATGGAAGGAGAAGCCTAGTGTTTTTCTCTGTGCAGCTCAGACTAGGGAATGAGTGTGACTTCCACGGCATGTTGGAACTTGCTAGAACGGTGCTCGTCAATCTGTGCGATTGCTGGCTAAATCCAGATGTCCCAATAAGAGTGCACTGTGTAGCCCTTCACTCGGCATACACACTGTGAGTCGGAAAGCTCCTGGCCTGGATAGTGCTTAGAATGGCCAGGTGAGACTGAGGGTACTCGGTGTTCTTGCAGGGAATAAGTTTACCAGACGAGGCACCTAGGTGTCCTAAAAAGCCTACTGGCGTTCAAATGCTGCAGAGCAGCGACTACGGCCTCATGGAAACTGCTACACGCCTCTGCTTGTGCATAGCATTTCAGGGCCTTACCTCGAGGCAAGTTCTCACGTTGCTTGCCCTGTGAGCGACACAGCATGTTAGGATGCTGTTATTTCTCCTTGACTAGAGTGACTTCAGGAACGAGGTCCTCGATCAATTCTAAGCAGAGTGTTTCCTCAGAGCAGCTCAGACGAGGGCAATGTCGAAGACTTCCAGGGCATGTTGGACTGCCTAGAAATGTGGTTCTGATGCTGTTCGAGGGTTCTGGAAATGTAGCTCTCCTGAAGTAACGTATAGTGTGTTGCCCGAGACTCGGCAGACACAGAGGGCCTCCGAGGGACGTATGGGACTCAATGCTGCTCAGCAGGCCCACAGGGGTGTGGAGGGAGTCAGTGATCTTGGAAGCAAAATGATGCTCACCCGAGAGACCTAGGAGTCCTGAAAAGGGTCCTTCCTTTAATATAAAGCAGAACCTCCACTAAGAGCTCATGGAAAGAGCTGCATGCCTCCCTTTCTGCAGGGCTACTCAGGGCCTTACCTCGAGGCGAGGACTCACGTGGAGATTCCCTTTGGCTCTAGAGCATGGCAAGGTGAGCCCCACCCCGGCCAGTGAAGCTCCGTGTGTAGCCAGAGAAAACTCATTTTCTTCCCAGACCCATGGCTACAGTGGTCACGGGGCGGTCAACAGCAGAGAATTCCAGGGAGCTTCACGGCAGCAAGAATGGAGGTTTCCAAAGAGAAAAGCAAGGCTAGTACCATCACGACCCCATTTCCATGTGCACAGGCAGCATCCAAAACTCTGGTTTCTCACAAGACAAAAGAGACACAGCGTACCCACTAGTTCCTTCCCTGAAGCATCTTCTCGAGGCACGGCGTTCTGCATCTAGTGCACGGCCTCAACCAAGGAACGCCCTAGTTAGGCCTCGGGGCCGGTGCCTCTTCAAAAGCCTGCAGTGCTAGAGGAAAAACTCTGCTTTAGTTGCAATACGAACGCAAGCCGATTTTCTCCTGGAGGCAGGGTGACTTCAGGTAGGAGGTCCTGGAAGGAAGGCGAAGCCTAGTGTTTTCCTCAATGCAGCTCAGACTAGGGAATGTGTGCGCGATTTCCACAGCAAGTTGGAACTTGCCAAAACGGAGCTCGTCAACCTGTGCGAGTGCTGTTCGATCAAGATCTCCTAAGAAAGACTGCAGTGTGTTGCCCATGACTCAGCAGGCACAGAGGAACTCCGAGGGACATATGGGCCACGTTGTTGCTCAGCAGGCCTACAGGAGTGTGGAGGATCTCAGTGATCTTGGAACGAAAAGGATGCTCACCCGAGGGGCCTAGGAGTGCTGAAAAGTGTACTTCCTTTAAAATAAAGCAGAACAGCGACTAAGAGCTCATGGAAAGAGCTGCATGCCTCCCTTTCTGTCTGGCTACTCAGGGCCTTACCTCGAGGCAGGGACTCACGTTGAGATTCCCTTTAGCTCTAGAGCATGGCAAGATGAGTCCCACCCCGGATAATGAAGCACCCTGTGTAGCCAGAGAAAACTCATTTTCTTCCCAGACCAATGCCTACAATAGCCAGGGTCCTGTCAACAGCAGAGAATTCAGGGAGCTTCAAGGCAGCATGAATGGAGCTTTCAAAATGGATAAGCAAGTCTACTACCAACATGCCCACATTTCCCTAGGCACAAACAGCATACATCCCTGTGGTTTCACACAACTCAAAAGAGACACAGATTACACACTGAATCAAATTCTCGTGGCAGGGTGTTCTGCATCTAGTGAACTGCCTCAACCAAGGAACGCCCTAGCTAGGCCTCTGGGCTCGTGCCTATTCAAAAGCTTGCAGTGCTATAGGAAGAACTGTGCTTTAGTTGCAATAGGAAGCAAGGCGTCCTTCTCCTGGAGGCAGGGTGACTTCAGGTAGGAGTTCCTGGAAGGAAGGGGAAGCCTAGTGTTTTTCTCAGTGCAGCTCAGACTAGGGAATGTGTGCGACTTCCACAGCAAGTCGGAACTTGCCAGAACGGTGCTCGTGAACCTGTGCGAGTGCTGTGAAACCAAGATATCCCAAGAAAGAGTGCAGTGTGTTGCCCATGACTCAGCAGACACAGAGGACCTCCGAGGGACCTAAGGGCCTCGTTGTTGCTCAGCAAGCCAACAGGGGTGTGGAGGTACTCAGTGATCTTGGTACTAAAATGAGGCTGCCCCGAGGGTCCTAGGAGTGCTGAAAAGGCTACTTCCTTTAATATAAAGGAGAACAGCGACTAAGAGCTCATGGAAAGAGCTGCATGCCTCCCTTTCTGCATGGCTACTCAGGGCCTTACCTCGAGGCAAGGACTGACGTTGAGATTCCTTATAGCTCTAGAGCATGGCAAGATGAGTCCCAGCCCTGGGTATGAAGCACACTGGGTAGCCAGAGAAAACTCATTTTCTCCCCAGACCAATGCCTACAATAGCCAGGGGCCTGTCCACAGCAGAGAATTTCAGGGAGCTTCACGGCAGCAAGAATGGAGGTTTCCAAATGGGAAACAAGGCTATTACCATCATATACCCCCATTTCCGTGGGCACAGGCAGCATACATCTCTGTGGTTTCTAACAAGTCAAAAGAGACCCAGAGTACACACTGGTTGCTTCCCTGAATCAACTTCTCGAGGCAGGGTGTTCTACCTCTAGTGAACGGCCTCACCAGGGAAAGCCCTAGCTAGGCCTCTGGGCCCTTGCCTATTCCAAAGCCTGCAGTGCTACAGGAGAAACTGTGCTTCCGTTGCAATAGGAACGCAGCCGTCTTTCTCCTGGAGGCAGGGTGACTTCAGGTAGGAGGTCCTGGATGGAAGGAGAAGCCTAGTGTTTTTCTCTGTGCAGCTCAGACTAGGGAATGAGTGTGACTTCCACGGCATGTTGGAACTTGCTAGAACGGTGCTCGTCAATCTGTGCGATTGCTGGCTAAATCCAGATGTCCCAATAAGAGTGCACTGTGTAGCCCTTCACTCGGCATACACACTGTGAGTCGGAAAGCTCCTGGCCTGGATAGTGCTTAGAATGGCCAGGTGAGACTGAGGGTACTCGGTGTTCTTGCAGGGAATAAGTTTACCAGACGAGGCACCTAGGTGTCCTAAAAAGCCTACTGGCGTTCAAATGCTGCAGAGCAGCGACTACGGCCTCATGGAAACTGCTACACGCCTCTGCTTGTGCATAGCATTTCAGGGCCTTACCTCGAGGCAAGTTCTCACGTTGCTTGCCCTGTGAGCGACACAGCATGTTAGGATGCTGTTATTTCTCCTTGACTAGAGTGACTTCAGGAACGAGGTCCTCGATCAATTCTAAGCAGAGTGTTTCCTCAGAGCAGCTCAGACGAGGGCAATGTCGAAGACTTCCAGGGCATGTTGGACTGCCTAGAAATGTGGTTCTGATGCTGTTCGAGGGTTCTGGAAATGTAGCTCTCCTGAAGTAACGTATAGTGTGTTGCCCGAGACTCGGCAGACACAGAGGGCCTCCGAGGGACGTATGGGACTCAATGCTGCTCAGCAGGCCCACAGGGGTGTGGAGGGAGTCAGTGATCTTGGAAGCAAAATGATGCTCACCCGAGAGACCTAGGAGTCCTGAAAAGGGTCCTTCCTTTAATATAAAGCAGAACCTCCACTAAGAGCTCATGGAAAGAGCTGCATGCCTCCCTTTCTGCAGGGCTACTCAGGGCCTTACCTCGAGGCGAGGACTCACGTGGAGATTCCCTTTGGCTCTAGAGCATGGCAAGGTGAGCCCCACCCCGGCCAGTGAAGCTCCGTGTGTAGCCAGAGAAAACTCATTTTCTTCCCAGACCCATGGCTACAGTGGTCACGGGGCGGTCAACAGCAGAGAATTTCAGGGAGCTTCACGGCAGCAAGAATGGAGGTTTCCAAAGAGAAAAGCAAGGCTAGTACCATCACGACCCCATTTCCATGTGCACAGGCAGCATCCAAAACTCTGGTTTCTCACAAGACAAAAGAGACACAGCGTACCCACTAGTTCCTTCCCTGAAGCAACTTCTCGAGGCACGGCGTTCTGCATCTAGTGCACGGCCTCAACCAAGGAACGCCCTAGTTAGGCCTCGGGGCCGGTGCCTCTTCAAAAGCCTGCAGTGCTAGAGGAAAAACTCTGCTTTAGTTGCAATACGAACGCAAGCCGATTTTCTCCTGGAGGCAGGGTGACTTCAGGTAGGAGGTCCTGGAAGGAAGGCGAAGCCTAGTGTTTTCCTCAATGCAGCTCAGACTAGGGAATGTGTGCGCGATTTCCACAGCAAGTTGGAACTTGCCAAAACGGAGCTCGTCAACCTGTGCGAGTGCTGTTCGATCAAGATCTCCTAAGAAAGACTGCAGTGTGTTGCCCATGACTCAGCAGGCACAGAGGAACTCCGAGGGACATATGGGCCACGTTGTTGCTCAGCAGGCCTACAGGAGTGTGGAGGATCTCAGTGATCTTGGAACGAAAAGGATGCTCACCCGAGGGGCCTAGGAGTGCTGAAAAGTGTACTTCCTTTAAAATAAAGCAGAACAGCGACTAAGAGCTCATGGAAAGAGCTGCATGCCTCCCTTTCTGTCTGGCTACTCAGGGCCTTACCTCGAGGCAGGGACTCACGTTGAGATTCCCTTTAGCTCTAGAGCATGGCAAGATGAGTCCCACCCCGGATAATGAAGCACCCTGTGTAGCCAGAGAAAACTCATTTTCTTCCCAGACCAATGCCTACAATAGCCAGGGTCCTGTCAACAGCAGAGAATTCAGGGAGCTTCAAGGCAGCATGAATGGAGCTTTCAAAATGGATAAGCGAGTCTACTACCAACATGCCCACATTTCCCTAGGCACAAACAGCATACATCCCTGTGGTTTCACACAACTCAAAAGAGACACAGATTACACACTGAATCAAATTCTCGTGGCAGGGTGTTCTGCATCTAGTGAACTGCCTCAACCAAGGAACGCCCTAGCTAGGCCTCTGGGCTCGTGCCTATTCAAAAGCTTGCAGTGCTATAGGAAGAACTGTGCTTTAGTTGCAATAGGAAGCAAGGCGTCCTTCTCCTGGAGGCAGGGTGACTTCAGGTAGGAGTTCCTGGAAGGAAGGGGAAGCCTAGTGTTTTTCTCAGTGCAGCTCAGACTAGGGAATGTGTGCGACTTCCACAGCAAGTCGGAACTTGCCAGAACGGTGCTCGTGAACCTGTGCGAGTGCTGTGAAACCAAGATATCCCAAGAAAGAGTGCAGTGTGTTGCCCATGACTCAGCAGACACAGAGGACCTCCGAGGGACCTAAGGGCCTCGTTGTTGCTCAGCAAGCCAACAGGGGTGTGGAGGTACTCAGTGATCTTGGTACTAAAATGAGGCTGCCCCGAGGGTCCTAGGAGTGCTGAAAAGGCTACTTCCTTTAATATAAAGGAGAACAGCGACTAAGAGCTCATGGAAAGAGCTGCATGCCTCCCTTTCTGCATGGCTACTCAGGGCCTTACCTCGAGGCAAGGACTGACGTTGAGATTCCTTATAACTCTAGAGCATGGCAAGATGAGTCCCAGCCCTGGGTATGAAGCACACTGGGTAGCCAGAGAAAACTCATTTTCTCCCCAGACCAATGCCTACAATAGCCAGGGGCCTGTCCACAGCAGAGAATTTCAGGGAGCTTCACGGCAGCAAGAATGGAGGTTTCCAAATGGGAAACAAGGCTATTACCATCATATACCCCCATTTCCGTGGGCACAGGCAGCATACATCTCTGTGGTTTCTAACAAGTCAAAAGAGACCCAGAGTACACACTGGTTGCTTCCCTGAATCAACTTCTCGAGGCAGGGTGTTCTACCTCTAGTGAACGGCCTCACCAGGGAAAGCCCTAGCTAGGCCTCTGGGCCCTTGCCTATTCCAAAGCCTGCAGTGCTACAGGAGAAACTGTGCTTCAGTTGCAATAGGAACGCAGCCGTCTTTCTCCTGGAGGCAGGGTGACTTCAGGTAGGAGGTCCTGGATGGAAGGAGAAGCCTAGTGTTTTTCTCTGTGCAGCTCAGACTAGGGAATGAGTGTGACTTCCACGGCATGTTGGAACTTGCTAGAACGGTGCTCGTCAATCTGTGCGATTGCTGGCTAAATCCAGATGTCCCAATAAGAGTGCACTGTGTAGCCCTTCACTCGGCATACACACTGTGAGTCGGAAAGCTCCTGGCCTGGATAGTGCTTAGAATGGCCAGGTGAGACTGAGGGTACTCGGTGTTCTTGCAGGGAATAAGTTTACCAGACGAGGCACCTAGGTGTCCTAAAAAGCCTACTGGCGTTCAAATGCTGCAGAGCAGCGACTACGGCCTCATGGAAACTGCTACACGCCTCTGCTTGTGCATAGCATTTCAGGGCCTTACCTCGAGGCAAGTTCTCACGTTGCTTGCCCTGGGAGCGACACAGCATGTTAGGATGCTGTATTTCTCCTTGACTAGAGTGACTTCAGGAACGAGGTCCTCGATCAATTCTAAGCAGAGTGTTTCCTCAGAGCAGCTCAGACGAGGGCAATGTCGAAGACTTCCAGGGCATGTTGGACTGCCTAGAAATGTGGTTCTGATGCTGTTCGAGGGTTCTGGAAATGTAGCTCTCCTGAAGTAACGTATAGTGTGTTGCCCGAGACTCGGCAGACACAGAGGGCCTCCGAGGGACGTATGGGACTCAATGCTGCTCAGCAGGCCCACAGGGGTGTGGAGGGAGTCAGTGATCTTGGAAGCAAAATGATGCTCACCCGAGAGACCTAGGAGTCCTGAAAAGGGTCCTTCCTTTAATATAAAGCAGAACCTCCACTAAGAGCTCATGGAAAGAGCTGCATGCCTCCCTTTCTGCAGGGCTACTCAGGGCCTTACCTCGAGGCGAGGACTCACGTGGAGATTCCCTTTGGCTCTAGAGCATGGCAAGGTGAGCCCCACCCCGGCCAGTGAAGCTCCGTGTGTAGCCAGAGAAAACTCATTTTCTTCCCAGACCCATGGCTACAGTGGTCACGGGGCGGTCAACAGCAGAGAATTTCAGGGAGCTTCACGGCAGCAAGAATGGAGGTTTCCAAAGAGAAAAGCAAGGCTAGTACCATCACGACCCCATTTCCATGTGCACAGGCAGCATCCAAAACTCTGGTTTCTCACAAGACAAAAGAGACACAGCGTACCCACTAGTTCCTTCCCTGAAGCATCTTCTCGAGGCACGGCGTTCTGCATCTAGTGCACGGCCTCAACCAAGGAACGCCCTAGTTAGGCCTCGGGGCCGGTGCCTCTTCAAAAGCCTGCAGTGCTAGAGGAAAAACTCTGCTTTAGTTGCAATACGAACGCAAGCCGATTTTCTCCTGGAGGCAGGGTGACTTCAGGTAGGAGGTCCTGGAAGGAAGGCGAAGCCTAGTGTTTTCCTCAATGCAGCTCAGACTAGGGAATGTGTGCGCGATTTCCACAGCAAGTTGGAACTTGCCAAAACGGAGCTCGTCAACCTGTGCGAGTGCTGTTCGATCAAGATCTCCTAAGAAAGACTGCAGTGTGTTGCCCATGACTCAGCAGGCACAGAGGAACTCCGAGGGACATATGGGCCACGTTGTTGCTCAGCAGGCCTACAGGAGTGTGGAGGATCTCAGTGATCTTGGAACGAAAAGGATGCTCACCCGAGGGGCCTAGGAGTGCTGAAAAGTGTACTTCCTTTAAAATAAAGCAGAACAGCGACTAAGAGCTCATGGAAAGAGCTGCATGCCTCCCTTTCTGTCTGGCTACTCAGGGCCTTACCTCGAGGCAGGGACTCACGTTGAGATTCCCTTTAGCTCTAGAGCATGGCAAGATGAGTCCCACCCCGGATAATGAAGCACCCTGTGTAGCCAGAGAAAACTCATTTTCTTCCCAGACCAATGCCTACAATAGCCAGGGTCCTGTCAACAGCAGAGAATTCAGGGAGCTTCAAGGCAGCATGAATGGAGCTTTCAAAATGGATAAGCAAGTCTACTACCAACATGCCCACATTTCCCTAGGCACAAACAGCATACATCCCTGTGGTTTCACACAACTCAAAAGAGACACAGATTACACACTGAATCAAATTCTCGTGGCAGGGTGTTCTGCATCTAGTGAACTGCCTCAACCAAGGAACGCCCTAGCTAGGCCTCTGGGCTCGTGCCTATTCAAAAGCTTGCAGTGCTATAGGAAGAACTGTGCTTTAGTTGCAATAGGAAGCAAGGCGTCCTTCTCCTGGAGGCAGGGTGACTTCAGGTAGGAGTTCCTGGAAGGAAGGGGAAGCCTAGTGTTTTTCTCAGTGCAGCTCAGACTAGGGAATGTGTGCGACTTCCACAGCAAGTCGGAACTTGCCAGAACGGTGCTCGTGAACCTGTGCGAGTGCTGTGAAACCAAGATATCCCAAGAAAGAGTGCAGTGTGTTGCCCATGACTCAGCAGACACAGAGGACCTCCGAGGGACCTAAGGGCCTCGTTGTTGCTCAGCAAGCCAACAGGGGTGTGGAGGTACTCAGTGATCTTGGTACTAAAATGAGGCTGCCCCGAGGGTCCTAGGAGTGCTGAAAAGGCTACTTCCTTTAATATAAAGGAGAACAGCGACTAAGAGCTCATGGAAAGAGCTGCATGCCTCCCTTTCTGCATGGCTACTCAGGGCCTTACCTCGAGGCAAGGACTGACGTTGAGATTCCTTATAGCTCTAGAGCATGGCAAGATGAGTCCCAGCCCTGGGTATGAAGCACACTGGGTAGCCAGAGAAAACTCATTTTCTCCCCAGACCAATGCCTACAATAGCCAGGGGCCTGTCCACAGCAGAGAATTTCAGGGAGCTTCACGGCAGCAAGAATGGAGGTTTCCAAATGGGAAACAAGGCTATTACCATCATATACCCCCATTTCCGTGGGCACAGGCAGCATACATCTCTGTGGTTTCTAACAAGTCAAAAGAGACCCAGAGTACACACTGGTTGCTTCCCTGAATCAACTTCTCGAGGCAGGGTGTTCTACCTCTAGTGAACGGCCTCACCAGGGAAAGCCCTAGCTAGGCCTCTGGGCCCTTGCCTATTCCAAAGCCTGCAGTGCTACAGGAGAAACTGTGCTTCCGTTGCAATAGGAACGCAGCCGTCTTTCTCCTGGAGGCAGGGTGACTTCAGGTAGGAGGTCCTGGATGGAAGGAGAAGCCTAGTGTTTTTCTCTGTGCAGCTCAGACTAGGGAATGAGTGTGACTTCCACGGCATGTTGGAACTTGCTAGAACGGTGCTCGTCAATCTGTGCGATTGCTGGCTAAATCCAGATGTCCCAATAAGAGTGCACTGTGTAGCCCTTCACTCGGCATACACACTGTGAGTCGGAAAGCTCCTGGCCTGGATAGTGCTTAGAATGGCCAGGTGAGACTGAGGGTACTCGGTGTTCTTGCAGGGAATAAGTTTACCAGACGAGGCACCTAGGTGTCCTAAAAAGCCTACTGGCGTTCAAATGCTGCAGAGCAGCGACTACGGCCTCATGGAAACTGCTACACGCCTCTGCTTGTGCATAGCATTTCAGGGCCTTACCTCGAGGCAAGTTCTCACGTTGCTTGCCCTGTGAGCGACACAGCATGTTAGGATGCTGTTATTTCTCCTTGACTAGAGTGACTTCAGGAACGAGGTCCTCGATCAATTCTAAGCAGAGTGTTTCCTCAGAGCAGCTCAGACGAGGGCAATGTCGAAGACTTCCAGGGCATGTTGGACTGCCTAGAAATGTGGTTCTGATGCTGTTCGAGGGTTCTGGAAATGTAGCTCTCCTGAAGTAACGTATAGTGTGTTGCCCGAGACTCGGCAGACACAGAGGGCCTCCGAGGGACGTATGGGACTCAATGCTGCTCAGCAGGCCCACAGGGGTGTGGAGGGAGTCAGTGATCTTGGAAGCAAAATGATGCTCACCCGAGAGACCTAGGAGTCCTGAAAAGGGTCCTTCCTTTAATATAAAGCAGAACCTCCACTAAGAGCTCATGGAAAGAGCTGCATGCCTCCCTTTCTGCAGGGCTACTCAGGGCCTTACCTCGAGGCGAGGACTCACGTGGAGATTCCCTTTGGCTCTAGAGCATGGCAAGGTGAGCCCCACCCCGGCCAGTGAAGCTCCGTGTGTAGCCAGAGAAAACTCATTTTCTTCCCAGACCCATGGCTACAGTGGTCACGGGGCGGTCAACAGCAGAGAATTTCAGGGAGCTTCACGGCAGCAAGAATGGAGGTTTCCAAAGAGAAAAGCAAGGCTAGTACCATCACGACCCCATTTCCATGTGCACAGGCAGCATCCAAAACTCTGGTTTCTCACAAGACAAAAGAGACACAGCGTACCCACTAGTTCCTTCCCTGAAGCAACTTCTCGAGGCACGGCGTTCTGCATCTAGTGCACGGCCTCAACCAAGGAACGCCCTAGTTAGGCCTCGGGGCCGGTGCCTCTTCAAAAGCCTGCAGTGCTAGAGGAAAAACTCTGCTTTAGTTGCAATACGAACGCAAGCCGATTTTCTCCTGGAGGCAGGGTGACTTCAGGTAGGAGGTCCTGGAAGGAAGGCGAAGCCTAGTGTTTTCCTCAATGCAGCTCAGACTAGGGAATGTGTGCGCGATTTCCACAGCAAGTTGGAACTTGCCAAAACGGAGCTCGTCAACCTGTGCGAGTGCTGTTCGATCAAGATCTCCTAAGAAAGACTGCAGTGTGTTGCCCATGACTCAGCAGGCACAGAGGAACTCCGAGGGACATATGGGCCACGTTGTTGCTCAGCAGGCCTACAGGAGTGTGGAGGATCTCAGTGATCTTGGAACGAAAAGGATGCTCACCCGAGGGGCCTAGGAGTGCTGAAAAGTGTACTTCCTTTAAAATAAAGCAGAACAGCGACTAAGAGCTCATGGAAAGAGCTGCATGCCTCCCTTTCTGTCTGGCTACTCAGGGCCTTACCTCGAGGCAGGGACTCACGTTGAGATTCCCTTTAGCTCTAGAGCATGGCAAGATGAGTCCCACCCCGGATAATGAAGCACCCTGTGTAGCCAGAGAAAACTCATTTTCTTCCCAGACCAATGCCTACAATAGCCAGGGTCCTGTCAACAGCAGAGAATTCAGGGAGCTTCAAGGCAGCATGAATGGAGCTTTCAAAATGGATAAGCGAGTCTACTACCAACATGCCCACATTTCCCTAGGCACAAACAGCATACATCCCTGTGGTTTCACACAACTCAAAAGAGACACAGATTACACACTGAATCAAATTCTCGTGGCAGGGTGTTCTGCATCTAGTGAACTGCCTCAACCAAGGAACGCCCTAGCTAGGCCTCTGGGCTCGTGCCTATTCAAAAGCTTGCAGTGCTATAGGAAGAACTGTGCTTTAGTTGCAATAGGAAGCAAGGCGTCCTTCTCCTGGAGGCAGGGTGACTTCAGGTAGGAGTTCCTGGAAGGAAGGGGAAGCCTAGTGTTTTTCTCAGTGCAGCTCAGACTAGGGAATGTGTGCGACTTCCACAGCAAGTCGGAACTTGCCAGAACGGTGCTCGTGAACCTGTGCGAGTGCTGTGAAACCAAGATATCCCAAGAAAGAGTGCAGTGTGTTGCCCATGACTCAGCAGACACAGAGGACCTCCGAGGGACCTAAGGGCCTCGTTGTTGCTCAGCAAGCCAACAGGGGTGTGGAGGTACTCAGTGATCTTGGTACTAAAATGAGGCTGCCCCGAGGGTCCTAGGAGTGCTGAAAAGGCTACTTCCTTTAATATAAAGGAGAACAGCGACTAAGAGCTCATGGAAAGAGCTGCATGCCTCCCTTTCTGCATGGCTACTCAGGGCCTTACCTCGAGGCAAGGACTGACGTTGAGATTCCTTATAGCTCTAGAGCATGGCAAGATGAGTCCCAGCCCTGGGTATGAAGCACACTGGGTAGCCAGAGAAAACTCATTTTCTCCCCAGACCAATGCCTACAATAGCCAGGGGCCTGTCCACAGCAGAGAATTTCAGGGAGCTTCACGGCAGCAAGAATGGAGGTTTCCAAATGGGAAACAAGGCTATTACCATCATACCCCCATTTCCGTGGGCACAGGCAGCATACATCTCTGTGGTTTCTAACAAGTCAAAAGAGACCCAGAGTACACACTGGTTGCTTCCCTGAATCAACTTCTCGAGGCAGGGTGTTCTACCTCTAGTGAACGGCCTCACCAGGGAAAGCCCTAGCTAGGCCTCTGGGCCCTTGCCTATTCAAAAGCCTGCAGTGCTACAGGAGAAACTGTGCTTCCGTTGCAATAGGAACGCAGCCGTCTTTCTCCTGGAGGCAGGGTGACTTCAGGTAGGAGGTCCTGGATGGAAGGAGAAGCCTAGTGTTTTTCTCTGTGCAGCTCAGACTAGGGAATGAGTGTGACTTCCACGGCATGTTGGAACTTGCTAGAACGGTGCTCGTCAATCTGTGCGATTGCTGGCTAAATCCAGATGTCCCAATAAGAGTGCACTGTGTAGCCCTTCACTCGGCATACACACTGTGAGTCGGAAAGCTCCTGGCCTGGATAGTGCTTAGAATGGCCAGGTGAGACTGAGGGTACTCGGTGTTCTTGCAGGGAATAAGTTTACCAGACGAGGCACCTAGGTGTCCTAAAAAGCCTACTGGCGTTCAAATGCTGCAGAGCAGCGACTACGGCCTCATGGAAACTGCTACACGCCTCTGCTTGTGCATAGCATTTCAGGGCCTTACCTCGAGGCAAGTTCTCACGTTGCTTGCCCTGTGAGCGACACAGCATGTTAGGATGCTGTTATTTCTCCTTGACTAGAGTGACTTCAGGAACGAGGTCCTCGATCAATTCTAAGCAGAGTGTTTCCTCAGAGCAGCTCAGACGAGGGCAATGTCGAAGACTTCCAGGGCATGTTGGACTGCCTAGAAATGTGGTTCTGATGCTGTTCGAGGGTTCTGGAAATGTAGCTCTCCTGAAGTAACGTATAGTGTGTTGCCCGAGACTCGGCAGACACAGAGGGCCTCCGAGGGACGTATGGGACTCAATGCTGCTCAGCAGGCCCACAGGGGTGTGGAGGGAGTCAGTGATCTTGGAAGCAAAATGATGCTCACCCGAGAGACCTAGGAGTCCTGAAAAGGGTCCTTCCTTTAATATAAAGCAGAACCTCCACTAAGAGCTCATGGAAAGAGCTGCATGCCTCCCTTTCTGCAGGGCTACTCAGGGCCTTACCTCGAGGCGAGGACTCACGTGGAGATTCCCTTTGGCTCTAGAGCATGGCAAGGTGAGCCCCACCCCGGCCAGTGAAGCTCCGTGTGTAGCCAGAGAAAACTCATTTTCTTCCCAGACCCATGGCTACAGTGGTCACGGGGCGGTCAACAGCAGAGAATTTCAGGGAGCTTCACGGCAGCAAGAATGGAGGTTTCCAAAGAGAAAAGCAAGGCTAGTACCATCACGACCCCATTTCCATGTGCACAGGCAGCATCCAAAACTCTGGTTTCTCACAAGACAAAAGAGACACAGCGTACCCACTAGTTCCTTCCCTGAAGCAACTTCTCGAGGCACGGCGTTCTGCATCTAGTGCACGGCCTCAACCAAGGAACGCCCTAGTTAGGCCTCGGGGCCGGTGCCTCTTCAAAAGCCTGCAGTGCTAGAGGAAAAACTCTGCTTTAGTTGCAATACGAACGCAAGCCGATTTTCTCCTGGAGGCAGGGTGACTTCAGGTAGGAGGTCCTGGAAGGAAGGCGAAGCCTAGTGTTTTCCTCAATGCAGCTCAGACTAGGGAATGTGTGCGCGATTTCCACAGCAAGTTGGAACTTGCCAAAACGGAGCTCGTCAACCTGTGCGAGTGCTGTTCGATCAAGATCTCCTAAGAAAGACTGCAGTGTGTTGCCCATGACTCAGCAGGCACAGAGGAACTCCGAGGGACATATGGGCCACGTTGTTGCTCAGCAGGCCTACAGGAGTGTGGAGGATCTCAGTGATCTTGGAACGAAAAGGATGCTCACCCGAGGGGCCTAGGAGTGCTGAAAAGTGTACTTCCTTTAAAATAAAGCAGAACAGCGACTAAGAGCTCATGGAAAGAGCTGCATGCCTCCCTTTCTGTCTGGCTACTCAGGGCCTTACCTCGAGGCAGGGACTCACGTTGAGATTCCCTTTAGCTCTAGAGCATGGCAAGATGAGTCCCACCCCGGATAATGAAGCACCCTGTGTAGCCAGAGAAAACTCATTTTCTTCCCAGACCAATGCCTACAATAGCCAGGGTCCTGTCAACAGCAGAGAATTCAGGGAGCTTCAAGGCAGCATGAATGGAGCTTTCAAAATGGATAAGCGAGTCTACTACCAACATGCCCACATTTCCCTAGGCACAAACAGCATACATCCCTGTGGTTTCACACAACTCAAAAGAGACACAGATTACACACTGAATCAAATTCTCGTGGCAGGGTGTTCTGCATCTAGTGAACTGCCTCAACCAAGGAACGCCCTAGCTAGGCCTCTGGGCTCGTGCCTATTCAAAAGCTTGCAGTGCTATAGGAAGAACTGTGCTTTAGTTGCAATAGGAAGCAAGGCGTCCTTCTCCTGGAGGCAGGGTGACTTCAGGTAGGAGTTCCTGGAAGGAAGGGGAAGCCTAGTGTTTTTCTCAGTGCAGCTCAGACTAGGGAATGTGTGCGACTTCCACAGCAAGTCGGAACTTGCCAGAACGGTGCTCGTGAACCTGTGCGAGTGCTGTGAAACCAAGATATCCCAAGAAAGAGTGCAGTGTGTTGCCCATGACTCAGCAGACACAGAGGACCTCCGAGGGACCTAAGGGCCTCGTTGTTGCTCAGCAAGCCAACAGGGGTGTGGAGGTACTCAGTGATCTTGGTACTAAAATGAGGCTGCCCCGAGGGTCCTAGGAGTGCTGAAAAGGCTACTTCCTTTAATATAAAGGAGAACAGCGACTAAGAGCTCATGGAAAGAGCTGCATGCCTCCCTTTCTGCATGGCTACTCAGGGCCTTACCTCGAGGCAAGGACTGACGTTGAGATTCCTTATAGCTCTAGAGCATGGCAAGATGAGTCCCAGCCCTGGGTATGAAGCACACTGGGTAGCCAGAGAAAACTCATTTTCTCCCCAGACCAATGCCTACAATAGCCAGGGGCCTGTCCACAGCAGAGAATTTCAGGGAGCTTCACGGCAGCAAGAATGGAGGTTTCCAAATGGGAAACAAGGCTATTACCATCATATACCCCCATTTCCGTGGGCACAGGCAGCATACATCTCTGTGGTTTCTAACAAGTCAAAAGAGACCCAGAGTACACACTGGTTGCTTCCCTGAATCAACTTCTCGAGGCAGGGTGTTCTACCTCTAGTGAACGGCCTCACCAGGGAAAGCCCTAGCTAGGCCTCTGGGCCCTTGCCTATTCCAAAGCCTGCAGTGCTACAGGAGAAACTGTGCTTCAGTTGCAATAGGAACGCAGCCGTCTTTCTCCTGGAGGCAGGGTGACTTCAGGTAGGAGGTCCTGGATGGAAGGAGAAGCCTAGTGTTTTTCTCTGTGCAGCTCAGACTAGGGAATGAGTGTGACTTCCACGGCATGTTGGAACTTGCTAGAACGGTGCTCGTCAATCTGTGCGATTGCTGGCTAAATCCAGATGTCCCAATAAGAGTGCACTGTGTAGCCCTTCACTCGGCATACACACTGTGAGTCGGAAAGCTCCTGGCCTGGATAGTGCTTAGAATGGCCAGGTGAGACTGAGGGTACTCGGTGTTCTTGCAGGGAATAAGTTTACCAGACGAGGCACCTAGGTGTCCTAAAAAGCCTACTGGCGTTCAAATGCTGCAGAGCAGCGACTACGGCCTCATGGAAACTGCTACACGCCTCTGCTTGTGCATAGCATTTCAGGGCCTTACCTCGAGGCAAGTTCTCACGTTGCTTGCCCTGGGAGCGACACAGCATGTTAGGATGCTGTATTTCTCCTTGACTAGAGTGACTTCAGGAACGAGGTCCTCGATCAATTCTAAGCAGAGTGTTTCCTCAGAGCAGCTCAGACGAGGGCAATGTCGAAGACTTCCAGGGCATGTTGGACTGCCTAGAAATGTGGTTCTGATGCTGTTCGAGGGTTCTGGAAATGTAGCTCTCCTGAAGTAACGTATAGTGTGTTGCCCGAGACTCGGCAGACACAGAGGGCCTCCGAGGGACGTATGGGACTCAATGCTGCTCAGCAGGCCCACAGGGGTGTGGAGGGAGTCAGTGATCTTGGAAGCAAAATGATGCTCACCCGAGAGACCTAGGAGTCCTGAAAAGGGTCCTTCCTTTAATATAAAGCAGAACCTCCACTAAGAGCTCATGGAAAGAGCTGCATGCCTCCCTTTCTGCAGGGCTACTCAGGGCCTTACCTCGAGGCGAGGACTCACGTGGAGATTCCCTTTGGCTCTAGAGCATGGCAAGGTGAGCCCCACCCCGGCCAGTGAAGCTCCGTGTGTAGCCAGAGAAAACTCATTTTCTTCCCAGACCCATGGCTACAGTGGTCACGGGGCGGTCAACAGCAGAGAATTTCAGGGAGCTTCACGGCAGCAAGAATGGAGGTTTCCAAAGAGAAAAGCAAGGCTAGTACCATCACGACCCCATTTCCATGTGCACAGGCAGCATCCAAAACTCTGGTTTCTCACAAGACAAAAGAGACACAGCGTACCCACTAGTTCCTTCCCTGAAGCAACTTCTCGAGGCACGGCGTTCTGCATCTAGTGCACGGCCTCAACCAAGGAACGCCCTAGTTAGGCCTCGGGGCCGGTGCCTCTTCAAAAGCCTGCAGTGCTAGAGGAAAAACTCTGCTTTAGTTGCAATACGAACGCAAGCCGATTTTCTCCTGGAGGCAGGGTGACTTCAGGTAGGAGGTCCTGGAAGGAAGGCGAAGCCTAGTGTTTTCCTCAATGCAGCTCAGACTAGGGAATGTGTGCGCGATTTCCACAGCAAGTTGGAACTTGCCAAAACGGAGCTCGTCAACCTGTGCGAGTGCTGTTCGATCAAGATCTCCTAAGAAAGACTGCAGTGTGTTGCCCATGACTCAGCAGGCACAGAGGAACTCCGAGGGACATATGGGCCACGTTGTTGCTCAGCAGGCCTACAGGAGTGTGGAGGATCTCAGTGATCTTGGAACGAAAAGGATGCTCACCCGAGGGGCCTAGGAGTGCTGAAAAGTGTACTTCCTTTAAAATAAAGCAGAACAGCGACTAAGAGCTCATGGAAAGAGCTGCATGCCTCCCTTTCTGTCTGGCTACTCAGGGCCTTACCTCGAGGCAGGGACTCACGTTGAGATTCCCTTTAGCTCTAGAGCATGGCAAGATGAGTCCCACCCCGGATAATGAAGCACCCTGTGTAGCCAGAGAAAACTCATTTTCTTCCCAGACCAATGCCTACAATAGCCAGGGTCCTGTCAACAGCAGAGAATTCAGGGAGCTTCAAGGCAGCATGAATGGAGCTTTCAAAATGGATAAGCGAGTCTACTACCAACATGCCCACATTTCCCTAGGCACAAACAGCATACATCCCTGTGGTTTCACACAACTCAAAAGAGACACAGATTACACACTGAATCAAATTCTCGTGGCAGGGTGTTCTGCATCTAGTGAACTGCCTCAACCAAGGAACGCCCTAGCTAGGCCTCTGGGCTCGTGCCTATTCAAAAGCTTGCAGTGCTATAGGAAGAACTGTGCTTTAGTTGCAATAGGAAGCAAGGCGTCCTTCTCCTGGAGGCAGGGTGACTTCAGGTAGGAGTTCCTGGAAGGAAGGGGAAGCCTAGTGTTTTTCTCAGTGCAGCTCAGACTAGGGAATGTGTGCGACTTCCACAGCAAGTCGGAACTTGCCAGAACGGTGCTCGTGAACCTGTGCGAGTGCTGTGAAACCAAGATATCCCAAGAAAGAGTGCAGTGTGTTGCCCATGACTCAGCAGACACAGAGGACCTCCGAGGGACCTAAGGGCCTCGTTGTTGCTCAGCAAGCCAACAGGGGTGTGGAGGTACTCAGTGATCTTGGTACTAAAATGAGGCTGCCCCGAGGGTCCTAGGAGTGCTGAAAAGGCTACTTCCTTTAATATAAAGGAGAACAGCGACTAAGAGCTCATGGAAAGAGCTGCATGCCTCCCTTTCTGCATGGCTACTCAGGGCCTTACCTCGAGGCAAGGACTGACGTTGAGATTCCTTATAGCTCTAGAGCATGGCAAGATGAGTCCCAGCCCTGGGTATGAAGCACACTGGGTAGCCAGAGAAAACTCATTTTCTCCCCAGACCAATGCCTACAATAGCCAGGGGCCTGTCCACAGCAGAGAATTTCAGGGAGCTTCACGGCAGCAAGAATGGAGGTTTCCAAATGGGAAACAAGGCTATTACCATCATATACCCCCATTTCCGTGGGCACAGGCAGCATACATCTCTGTGGTTTCTAACAAGTCAAAAGAGACCCAGAGTACACACTGGTTGCTTCCCTGAATCAACTTCTCGAGGCAGGGTGTTCTACCTCTAGTGAACGGCCTCACCAGGGAAAGCCCTAGCTAGGCCTCTGGGCCCTTGCCTATTCCAAAGCCTGCAGTGCTACAGGAGAAACTGTGCTTCCGTTGCAATAGGAACGCAGCCGTCTTTCTCCTGGAGGCAGGGTGACTTCAGGTAGGAGGTCCTGGATGGAAGGAGAAGCCTAGTGTTTTTCTCTGTGCAGCTCAGACTAGGGAATGAGTGTGACTTCCACGGCATGTTGGAACTTGCTAGAACGGTGCTCGTCAATCTGTGCGATTGCTGGCTAAATCCAGATGTCCCAATAAGAGTGCACTGTGTAGCCCTTCACTCGGCATACACACTGTGAGTCGGAAAGCTCCTGGCCTGGATAGTGCTTAGAATGGCCAGGTGAGACTGAGGGTACTCGGTGTTCTTGCAGGGAATAAGTTTACCAGACGAGGCACCTAGGTGTCCTAAAAAGCCTACTGGCGTTCAAATGCTGCAGAGCAGCGACTACGGCCTCATGGAAACTGCTACACGCCTCTGCTTGTGCATAGCATTTCAGGGCCTTACCTCGAGGCAAGTTCTCACGTTGCTTGCCCTGTGAGCGACACAGCATGTTAGGATGCTGTTATTTCTCCTTGACTAGAGTGACTTCAGGAACGAGGTCCTCGATCAATTCTAAGCAGAGTGTTTCCTCAGAGCAGCTCAGACGAGGGCAATGTCGAAGACTTCCAGGGCATGTTGGACTGCCTAGAAATGTGGTTCTGATGCTGTTCGAGGGTTCTGGAAATGTAGCTCTCCTGAAGTAACGTATAGTGTGTTGCCCGAGACTCGGCAGACACAGAGGGCCTCCGAGGGACGTATGGGACTCAATGCTGCTCAGCAGGCCCACAGGGGTGTGGAGGGAGTCAGTGATCTTGGAAGCAAAATGATGCTCACCCGAGAGACCTAGGAGTCCTGAAAAGGGTCCTTCCTTTAATATAAAGCAGAACCTCCACTAAGAGCTCATGGAAAGAGCTGCATGCCTCCCTTTCTGCAGGGCTACTCAGGGCCTTACCTCGAGGCGAGGACTCACGTGGAGATTCCCTTTGGCTCTAGAGCATGGCAAGGTGAGCCCCACCCCGGCCAGTGAAGCTCCGTGTGTAGCCAGAGAAAACTCATTTTCTTCCCAGACCCATGGCTACAGTGGTCACGGGGCGGTCAACAGCAGAGAATTTCAGGGAGCTTCACGGCAGCAAGAATGGAGGTTTCCAAAGAGAAAAGCAAGGCTAGTACCATCACGACCCCATTTCCATGTGCACAGGCAGCATCCAAAACTCTGGTTTCTCACAAGACAAAAGAGACACAGCGTACCCACTAGTTCCTTCCCTGAAGCAACTTCTCGAGGCACGGCGTTCTGCATCTAGTGCACGGCCTCAACCAAGGAACGCCCTAGTTAGGCCTCGGGGCCGGTGCCTCTTCAAAAGCCTGCAGTGCTAGAGGAAAAACTCTGCTTTAGTTGCAATACGAACGCAAGCCGATTTTCTCCTGGAGGCAGGGTGACTTCAGGTAGGAGGTCCTGGAAGGAAGGCGAAGCCTAGTGTTTTCCTCAATGCAGCTCAGACTAGGGAATGTGTGCGCGATTTCCACAGCAAGTTGGAACTTGCCAAAACGGAGCTCGTCAACCTGTGCGAGTGCTGTTCGATCAAGATCTCCTAAGAAAGACTGCAGTGTGTTGCCCATGACTCAGCAGGCACAGAGGAACTCCGAGGGACATATGGGCCACGTTGTTGCTCAGCAGGCCTACAGGAGTGTGGAGGATCTCAGTGATCTTGGAACGAAAAGGATGCTCACCCGAGGGGCCTAGGAGTGCTGAAAAGTGTACTTCCTTTAAAATAAAGCAGAACAGCGACTAAGAGCTCATGGAAAGAGCTGCATGCCTCCCTTTCTGTCTGGCTACTCAGGGCCTTACCTCGAGGCAGGGACTCACGTTGAGATTCCCTTTAGCTCTAGAGCATGGCAAGATGAGTCCCACCCCGGATAATGAAGCACCCTGTGTAGCCAGAGAAAACTCATTTTCTTCCCAGACCAATGCCTACAATAGCCAGGGTCCTGTCAACAGCAGAGAATTCAGGGAGCTTCAAGGCAGCATGAATGGAGCTTTCAAAATGGATAAGCGAGTCTACTACCAACATGCCCACATTTCCCTAGGCACAAACAGCATACATCCCTGTGGTTTCACACAACTCAAAAGAGACACAGATTACACACTGAATCAAATTCTCGTGGCAGGGTGTTCTGCATCTAGTGAACTGCCTCAACCAAGGAACGCCCTAGCTAGGCCTCTGGGCTCGTGCCTATTCAAAAGCTTGCAGTGCTATAGGAAGAACTGTGCTTTAGTTGCAATAGGAAGCAAGGCGTCCTTCTCCTGGAGGCAGGGTGACTTCAGGTAGGAGTTCCTGGAAGGAAGGGGAAGCCTAGTGTTTTTCTCAGTGCAGCTCAGACTAGGGAATGTGTGCGACTTCCACAGCAAGTCGGAACTTGCCAGAACGGTGCTCGTGAACCTGTGCGAGTGCTGTGAAACCAAGATATCCCAAGAAAGAGTGCAGTGTGTTGCCCATGACTCAGCAGACACAGAGGACCTCCGAGGGACCTAAGGGCCTCGTTGTTGCTCAGCAAGCCAACAGGGGTGTGGAGGTACTCAGTGATCTTGGTACTAAAATGAGGCTGCCCCGAGGGTCCTAGGAGTGCTGAAAAGGCTACTTCCTTTAATATAAAGGAGAACAGCGACTAAGAGCTCATGGAAAGAGCTGCATGCCTCCCTTTCTGCATGGCTACTCAGGGCCTTACCTCGAGGCAAGGACTGACGTTGAGATTCCTTATAACTCTAGAGCATGGCAAGATGAGTCCCAGCCCTGGGTATGAAGCACACTGGGTAGCCAGAGAAAACTCATTTTCTCCCCAGACCAATGCCTACAATAGCCAGGGGCCTGTCCACAGCAGAGAATTTCAGGGAGCTTCACGGCAGCAAGAATGGAGGTTTCCAAATGGGAAACAAGGCTATTACCATCATATACCCCCATTTCCGTGGGCACAGGCAGCATACATCTCTGTGGTTTCTAACAAGTCAAAAGAGACCCAGAGTACACACTGGTTGCTTCCCTGAATCAACTTCTCGAGGCAGGGTGTTCTACCTCTAGTGAACGGCCTCACCAGGGAAAGCCCTAGCTAGGCCTCTGGGCCCTTGCCTATTCCAAAGCCTGCAGTGCTACAGGAGAAACTGTGCTTCAGTTGCAATAGGAACGCAGCCGTCTTTCTCCTGGAGGCAGGGTGACTTCAGGTAGGAGGTCCTGGATGGAAGGAGAAGCCTAGTGTTTTTCTCTGTGCAGCTCAGACTAGGGAATGAGTGTGACTTCCACGGCATGTTGGAACTTGCTAGAACGGTGCTCGTCAATCTGTGCGATTGCTGGCTAAATCCAGATGTCCCAATAAGAGTGCACTGTGTAGCCCTTCACTCGGCATACACACTGTGAGTCGGAAAGCTCCTGGCCTGGATAGTGCTTAGAATGGCCAGGTGAGACTGAGGGTACTCGGTGTTCTTGCAGGGAATAAGTTTACCAGACGAGGCACCTAGGTGTCCTAAAAAGCCTACTGGCGTTCAAATGCTGCAGAGCAGCGACTACGGCCTCATGGAAACTGCTACACGCCTCTGCTTGTGCATAGCATTTCAGGGCCTTACCTCGAGGCAAGTTCTCACGTTGCTTGCCCTGGGAGCGACACAGCATGTTAGGATGCTGTATTTCTCCTTGACTAGAGTGACTTCAGGAACGAGGTCCTCGATCAATTCTAAGCAGAGTGTTTCCTCAGAGCAGCTCAGACGAGGGCAATGTCGAAGACTTCCAGGGCATGTTGGACTGCCTAGAAATGTGGTTCTGATGCTGTTCGAGGGTTCTGGAAATGTAGCTCTCCTGAAGTAACGTATAGTGTGTTGCCCGAGACTCGGCAGACACAGAGGGCCTCCGAGGGACGTATGGGACTCAATGCTGCTCAGCAGGCCCACAGGGGTGTGGAGGGAGTCAGTGATCTTGGAAGCAAAATGATGCTCACCCGAGAGACCTAGGAGTCCTGAAAAGGGTCCTTCCTTTAATATAAAGCAGAACCTCCACTAAGAGCTCATGGAAAGAGCTGCATGCCTCCCTTTCTGCAGGGCTACTCAGGGCCTTACCTCGAGGCGAGGACTCACGTGGAGATTCCCTTTGGCTCTAGAGCATGGCAAGGTGAGCCCCACCCCGGCCAGTGAAGCTCCGTGTGTAGCCAGAGAAAACTCATTTTCTTCCCAGACCCATGGCTACAGTGGTCACGGGGCGGTCAACAGCAGAGAATTTCAGGGAGCTTCACGGCAGCAAGAATGGAGGTTTCCAAAGAGAAAAGCAAGGCTAGTACCATCACGACCCCATTTCCATGTGCACAGGCAGCATCCAAAACTCTGGTTTCTCACAAGACAAAAGAGACACAGCGTACCCACTAGTTCCTTCCCTGAAGCATCTTCTCGAGGCACGGCGTTCTGCATCTAGTGCACGGCCTCAACCAAGGAACGCCCTAGTTAGGCCTCGGGGCCGGTGCCTCTTCAAAAGCCTGCAGTGCTAGAGGAAAAACTCTGCTTTAGTTGCAATACGAACGCAAGCCGATTTTCTCCTGGAGGCAGGGTGACTTCAGGTAGGAGGTCCTGGAAGGAAGGCGAAGCCTAGTGTTTTCCTCAATGCAGCTCAGACTAGGGAATGTGTGCGCGATTTCCACAGCAAGTTGGAACTTGCCAAAACGGAGCTCGTCAACCTGTGCGAGTGCTGTTCGATCAAGATCTCCTAAGAAAGACTGCAGTGTGTTGCCCATGACTCAGCAGGCACAGAGGAACTCCGAGGGACATATGGGCCACGTTGTTGCTCAGCAGGCCTACAGGAGTGTGGAGGATCTCAGTGATCTTGGAACGAAAAGGATGCTCACCCGAGGGGCCTAGGAGTGCTGAAAAGTGTACTTCCTTTAAAATAAAGCAGAACAGCGACTAAGAGCTCATGGAAAGAGCTGCATGCCTCCCTTTCTGTCTGGCTACTCAGGGCCTTACCTCGAGGCAGGGACTCACGTTGAGATTCCCTTTAGCTCTAGAGCATGGCAAGATGAGTCCCACCCCGGATAATGAAGCACCCTGTGTAGCCAGAGAAAACTCATTTTCTTCCCAGACCAATGCCTACAATAGCCAGGGTCCTGTCAACAGCAGAGAATTCAGGGAGCTTCAAGGCAGCATGAATGGAGCTTTCAAAATGGATAAGCGAGTCTACTACCAACATGCCCACATTTCCCTAGGCACAAACAGCATACATCCCTGTGGTTTCACACAACTCAAAAGAGACACAGATTACACACTGAATCAAATTCTCGTGGCAGGGTGTTCTGCATCTAGTGAACTGCCTCAACCAAGGAACGCCCTAGCTAGGCCTCTGGGCTCGTGCCTATTCAAAAGCTTGCAGTGCTATAGGAAGAACTGTGCTTTAGTTGCAATAGGAAGCAAGGCGTCCTTCTCCTGGAGGCAGGGTGACTTCAGGTAGGAGTTCCTGGAAGGAAGGGGAAGCCTAGTGTTTTTCTCAGTGCAGCTCAGACTAGGGAATGTGTGCGACTTCCACAGCAAGTCGGAACTTGCCAGAACGGTGCTCGTGAACCTGTGCGAGTGCTGTGAAACCAAGATATCCCAAGAAAGAGTGCAGTGTGTTGCCCATGACTCAGCAGACACAGAGGACCTCCGAGGGACCTAAGGGCCTCGTTGTTGCTCAGCAAGCCAACAGGGGTGTGGAGGTACTCAGTGATCTTGGTACTAAAATGAGGCTGCCCCGAGGGTCCTAGGAGTGCTGAAAAGGCTACTTCCTTTAATATAAAGGAGAACAGCGACTAAGAGCTCATGGAAAGAGCTGCATGCCTCCCTTTCTGCATGGCTACTCAGGGCCTTACCTCGAGGCAAGGACTGACGTTGAGATTCCTTATAGCTCTAGAGCATGGCAAGATGAGTCCCAGCCCTGGGTATGAAGCACACTGGGTAGCCAGAGAAAACTCATTTTCTCCCCAGACCAATGCCTACAATAGCCAGGGGCCTGTCCACAGCAGAGAATTTCAGGGAGCTTCACGGCAGCAAGAATGGAGGTTTCCAAATGGGAAACAAGGCTATTACCATCATATACCCCCATTTCCGTGGGCACAGGCAGCATACATCTCTGTGGTTTCTAACAAGTCAAAAGAGACCCAGAGTACACACTGGTTGCTTCCCTGAATCAACTTCTCGAGGCAGGGTGTTCTACCTCTAGTGAACGGCCTCACCAGGGAAAGCCCTAGCTAGGCCTCTGGGCCCTTGCCTATTCCAAAGCCTGCAGTGCTACAGGAGAAACTGTGCTTCCGTTGCAATAGGAACGCAGCCGTCTTTCTCCTGGAGGCAGGGTGACTTCAGGTAGGAGGTCCTGGATGGAAGGAGAAGCCTAGTGTTTTTCTCTGTGCAGCTCAGACTAGGGAATGAGTGTGACTTCCACGGCATGTTGGAACTTGCTAGAACGGTGCTCGTCAATCTGTGCGATTGCTGGCTAAATCCAGATGTCCCAATAAGAGTGCACTGTGTAGCCCTTCACTCGGCATACACACTGTGAGTCGGAAAGCTCCTGGCCTGGATAGTGCTTAGAATGGCCAGGTGAGACTGAGGGTACTCGGTGTTCTTGCAGGGAATAAGTTTACCAGACGAGGCACCTAGGTGTCCTAAAAAGCCTACTGGCGTTCAAATGCTGCAGAGCAGCGACTACGGCCTCATGGAAACTGCTACACGCCTCTGCTTGTGCATAGCATTTCAGGGCCTTACCTCGAGGCAAGTTCTCACGTTGCTTGCCCTGTGAGCGACACAGCATGTTAGGATGCTGTTATTTCTCCTTGACTAGAGTGACTTCAGGAACGAGGTCCTCGATCAATTCTAAGCAGAGTGTTTCCTCAGAGCAGCTCAGACGAGGGCAATGTCGAAGACTTCCAGGGCATGTTGGACTGCCTAGAAATGTGGTTCTGATGCTGTTCGAGGGTTCTGGAAATGTAGCTCTCCTGAAGTAACGTATAGTGTGTTGCCCGAGACTCGGCAGACACAGAGGGCCTCCGAGGGACGTATGGGACTCAATGCTGCTCAGCAGGCCCACAGGGGTGTGGAGGGAGTCAGTGATCTTGGAAGCAAAATGATGCTCACCCGAGAGACCTAGGAGTCCTGAAAAGGGTCCTTCCTTTAATATAAAGCAGAACCTCCACTAAGAGCTCATGGAAAGAGCTGCATGCCTCCCTTTCTGCAGGGCTACTCAGGGCCTTACCTCGAGGCGAGGACTCACGTGGAGATTCCCTTTGGCTCTAGAGCATGGCAAGGTGAGCCCCACCCCGGCCAGTGAAGCTCCGTGTGTAGCCAGAGAAAACTCATTTTCTTCCCAGACCCATGGCTACAGTGGTCACGGGGCGGTCAACAGCAGAGAATTTCAGGGAGCTTCACGGCAGCAAGAATGGAGGTTTCCAAAGAGAAAAGCAAGGCTAGTACCATCACGACCCCATTTCCATGTGCACAGGCAGCATCCAAAACTCTGGTTTCTCACAAGACAAAAGAGACACAGCGTACCCACTAGTTCCTTCCCTGAAGCAACTTCTCGAGGCACGGCGTTCTGCATCTAGTGCACGGCCTCAACCAAGGAACGCCCTAGTTAGGCCTCGGGGCCGGTGCCTCTTCAAAAGCCTGCAGTGCTAGAGGAAAAACTCTGCTTTAGTTGCAATACGAACGCAAGCCGATTTTCTCCTGGAGGCAGGGTGACTTCAGGTAGGAGGTCCTGGAAGGAAGGCGAAGCCTAGTGTTTTCCTCAATGCAGCTCAGACTAGGGAATGTGTGCGCGATTTCCACAGCAAGTTGGAACTTGCCAAAACGGAGCTCGTCAACCTGTGCGAGTGCTGTTCGATCAAGATCTCCTAAGAAAGACTGCAGTGTGTTGCCCATGACTCAGCAGGCACAGAGGAACTCCGAGGGACATATGGGCCACGTTGTTGCTCAGCAGGCCTACAGGAGTGTGGAGGATCTCAGTGATCTTGGAACGAAAAGGATGCTCACCCGAGGGGCCTAGGAGTGCTGAAAAGTGTACTTCCTTTAAAATAAAGCAGAACAGCGACTAAGAGCTCATGGAAAGAGCTGCATGCCTCCCTTTCTGTCTGGCTACTCAGGGCCTTACCTCGAGGCAGGGACTCACGTTGAGATTCCCTTTAGCTCTAGAGCATGGCAAGATGAGTCCCACCCCGGATAATGAAGCACCCTGTGTAGCCAGAGAAAACTCATTTTCTTCCCAGACCAATGCCTACAATAGCCAGGGTCCTGTCAACAGCAGAGAATTCAGGGAGCTTCAAGGCAGCATGAATGGAGCTTTCAAAATGGATAAGCGAGTCTACTACCAACATGCCCACATTTCCCTAGGCACAAACAGCATACATCCCTGTGGTTTCACACAACTCAAAAGAGACACAGATTACACACTGAATCAAATTCTCGTGGCAGGGTGTTCTGCATCTAGTGAACTGCCTCAACCAAGGAACGCCCTAGCTAGGCCTCTGGGCTCGTGCCTATTCAAAAGCTTGCAGTGCTATAGGAAGAACTGTGCTTTAGTTGCAATAGGAAGCAAGGCGTCCTTCTCCTGGAGGCAGGGTGACTTCAGGTAGGAGTTCCTGGAAGGAAGGGGAAGCCTAGTGTTTTTCTCAGTGCAGCTCAGACTAGGGAATGTGTGCGACTTCCACAGCAAGTCGGAACTTGCCAGAACGGTGCTCGTGAACCTGTGCGAGTGCTGTGAAACCAAGATATCCCAAGAAAGAGTGCAGTGTGTTGCCCATGACTCAGCAGACACAGAGGACCTCCGAGGGACCTAAGGGCCTCGTTGTTGCTCAGCAAGCCAACAGGGGTGTGGAGGTACTCAGTGATCTTGGTACTAAAATGAGGCTGCCCCGGGGGTCCTAGGAGTGCTGAAAAGGCTACTTCCTTTAATATAAAGGAGAACAGCGACTAAGAGCTCATGGAAAGAGCTGCATGCCTCCCTTTCTGCATGGCTACTCAGGGCCTTACCTCGAGGCAAGGACTGACGTTGAGATTCCTTATAGCTCTAGAGCATGGCAAGATGAGTCCCAGCCCTGGGTATGAAGCACACTGGGTAGCCAGAGAAAACTCATTTTCTCCCCAGACCAATGCCTACAATAGCCAGGGGCCTGTCCACAGCAGAGAATTTCAGGGAGCTTCACGGCAGCAAGAATGGAGGTTTCCAAATGGGAAACAAGGCTATTACCATCATATACCCCCATTTCCGTGGGCACAGGCAGCATACATCTCTGTGGTTTCTAACAAGTCAAAAGAGACCCAGAGTACACACTGGTTGCTTCCCTGAATCAACTTCTCGAGGCAGGGTGTTCTACCTCTAGTGAACGGCCTCACCAGGGAAAGCCCTAGCTAGGCCTCTGGGCCCTTGCCTATTCCAAAGCCTGCAGTGCTACAGGAGAAACTGTGCTTCCGTTGCAATAGGAACGCAGCCGTCTTTCTCCTGGAGGCAGGGTGACTTCAGGTAGGAGGTCCTGGATGGAAGGAGAAGCCTAGTGTTTTTCTCTGTGCAGCTCAGACTAGGGAATGAGTGTGACTTCCACGGCATGTTGGAACTTGCTAGAACGGTGCTCGTCAATCTGTGCGATTGCTGGCTAAATCCAGATGTCCCAATAAGAGTGCACTGTGTAGCCCTTCACTCGGCATACACACTGTGAGTCGGAAAGCTCCTGGCCTGGATAGTGCTTAGAATGGCCAGGTGAGACTGAGGGTACTCGGTGTTCTTGCAGGGAATAAGTTTACCAGACGAGGCACCTAGGTGTCCTAAAAAGCCTACTGGCGTTCAAATGCTGCAGAGCAGCGACTACGGCCTCATGGAAACTGCTACACGCCTCTGCTTGTGCATAGCATTTCAGGGCCTTACCTCGAGGCAAGTTCTCACGTTGCTTGCCCTGGGAGCGACACAGCATGTTAGGATGCTGTATTTCTCCTTGACTAGAGTGACTTCAGGAACGAGGTCCTCGATCAATTCTAAGCAGAGTGTTTCCTCAGAGCAGCTCAGACGAGGGCAATGTCGAAGACTTCCAGGGCATGTTGGACTGCCTAGAAATGTGGTTCTGATGCTGTTCGAGGGTTCTGGAAATGTAGCTCTCCTGAAGTAACGTATAGTGTGTTGCCCGAGACTCGGCAGACACAGAGGGCCTCCGAGGGACGTATGGGACTCAATGCTGCTCAGCAGGCCCACAGGGGTGTGGAGGGAGTCAGTGATCTTGGAAGCAAAATGATGCTCACCCGAGAGACCTAGGAGTCCTGAAAAGGGTCCTTCCTTTAATATAAAGCAGAACCTCCACTAAGAGCTCATGGAAAGAGCTGCATGCCTCCCTTTCTGCAGGGCTACTCAGGGCCTTACCTCGAGGCGAGGACTCACGTGGAGATTCCCTTTGGCTCTAGAGCATGGCAAGGTGAGCCCCACCCCGGCCAGTGAAGCTCCGTGTGTAGCCAGAGAAAACTCATTTTCTTCCCAGACCCATGGCTACAGTGGTCACGGGGCGGTCAACAGCAGAGAATTTCAGGGAGCTTCACGGCAGCAAGAATGGAGGTTTCCAAAGAGAAAAGCAAGGCTAGTACCATCACGACCCCATTTCCATGTGCACAGGCAGCATCCAAAACTCTGGTTTCTCACAAGACAAAAGAGACACAGCGTACCCACTAGTTCCTTCCCTGAAGCAACTTCTCGAGGCACGGCGTTCTGCATCTAGTGCACGGCCTCAACCAAGGAACGCCCTAGTTAGGCCTCGGGGCCGGTGCCTCTTCAAAAGCCTGCAGTGCTAGAGGAAAAACTCTGCTTTAGTTGCAATACGAACGCAAGCCGATTTTCTCCTGGAGGCAGGGTGACTTCAGGTAGGAGGTCCTGGAAGGAAGGCGAAGCCTAGTGTTTTCCTCAATGCAGCTCAGACTAGGGAATGTGTGCGCGATTTCCACAGCAAGTTGGAACTTGCCAAAACGGAGCTCGTCAACCTGTGCGAGTGCTGTTCGATCAAGATCTCCTAAGAAAGACTGCAGTGTGTTGCCCATGACTCAGCAGGCACAGAGGAACTCCGAGGGACATATGGGCCACGTTGTTGCTCAGCAGGCCTACAGGAGTGTGGAGGATCTCAGTGATCTTGGAACGAAAAGGATGCTCACCCGAGGGGCCTAGGAGTGCTGAAAAGTGTACTTCCTTTAAAATAAAGCAGAACAGCGACTAAGAGCTCATGGAAAGAGCTGCATGCCTCCCTTTCTGTCTGGCTACTCAGGGCCTTACCTCGAGGCAGGGACTCACGTTGAGATTCCCTTTAGCTCTAGAGCATGGCAAGATGAGTCCCACCCCGGATAATGAAGCACCCTGTGTAGCCAGAGAAAACTCATTTTCTTCCCAGACCAATGCCTACAATAGCCAGGGTCCTGTCAACAGCAGAGAATTCAGGGAGCTTCAAGGCAGCATGAATGGAGCTTTCAAAATGGATAAGCGAGTCTACTACCAACATGCCCACATTTCCCTAGGCACAAACAGCATACATCCCTGTGGTTTCACACAACTCAAAAGAGACACAGATTACACACTGAATCAAATTCTCGTGGCAGGGTGTTCTGCATCTAGTGAACTGCCTCAACCAAGGAACGCCCTAGCTAGGCCTCTGGGCTCGTGCCTATTCAAAAGCTTGCAGTGCTATAGGAAGAACTGTGCTTTAGTTGCAATAGGAAGCAAGGCGTCCTTCTCCTGGAGGCAGGGTGACTTCAGGTAGGAGTTCCTGGAAGGAAGGGGAAGCCTAGTGTTTTTCTCAGTGCAGCTCAGACTAGGGAATGTGTGCGACTTCCACAGCAAGTCGGAACTTGCCAGAACGGTGCTCGTGAACCTGTGCGAGTGCTGTGAAACCAAGATATCCCAAGAAAGAGTGCAGTGTGTTGCCCATGACTCAGCAGACACAGAGGACCTCCGAGGGACCTAAGGGCCTCGTTGTTGCTCAGCAAGCCAACAGGGGTGTGGAGGTACTCAGTGATCTTGGTACTAAAATGAGGCTGCCCCGAGGGTCCTAGGAGTGCTGAAAAGGCTACTTCCTTTAATATAAAGGAGAACAGCGACTAAGAGCTCATGGAAAGAGCTGCATGCCTCCCTTTCTGCATGGCTACTCAGGGCCTTACCTCGAGGCAAGGACTGACGTTGAGATTCCTTATAACTCTAGAGCATGGCAAGATGAGTCCCAGCCCTGGGTATGAAGCACACTGGGTAGCCAGAGAAAACTCATTTTCTCCCCAGACCAATGCCTACAATAGCCAGGGGCCTGTCCACAGCAGAGAATTTCAGGGAGCTTCACGGCAGCAAGAATGGAGGTTTCCAAATGGGAAACAAGGCTATTACCATCATATACCCCCATTTCCGTGGGCACAGGCAGCATACATCTCTGTGGTTTCTAACAAGTCAAAAGAGACCCAGAGTACACACTGGTTGCTTCCCTGAATCAACTTCTCGAGGCAGGGTGTTCTACCTCTAGTGAACGGCCTCACCAGGGAAAGCCCTAGCTAGGCCTCTGGGCCCTTGCCTATTCCAAAGCCTGCAGTGCTACAGGAGAAACTGTGCTTCAGTTGCAATAGGAACGCAGCCGTCTTTCTCCTGGAGGCAGGGTGACTTCAGGTAGGAGGTCCTGGATGGAAGGAGAAGCCTAGTGTTTTTCTCTGTGCAGCTCAGACTAGGGAATGAGTGTGACTTCCACGGCATGTTGGAACTTGCTAGAACGGTGCTCGTCAATCTGTGCGATTGCTGGCTAAATCCAGATGTCCCAATAAGAGTGCACTGTGTAGCCCTTCACTCGGCATACACACTGTGAGTCGGAAAGCTCCTGGCCTGGATAGTGCTTAGAATGGCCAGGTGAGACTGAGGGTACTCGGTGTTCTTGCAGGGAATAAGTTTACCAGACGAGGCACCTAGGTGTCCTAAAAAGCCTACTGGCGTTCAAATGCTGCAGAGCAGCGACTACGGCCTCATGGAAACTGCTACACGCCTCTGCTTGTGCATAGCATTTCAGGGCCTTACCTCGAGGCAAGTTCTCACGTTGCTTGCCCTGGGAGCGACACAGCATGTTAGGATGCTGTATTTCTCCTTGACTAGAGTGACTTCAGGAACGAGGTCCTCGATCAATTCTAAGCAGAGTGTTTCCTCAGAGCAGCTCAGACGAGGGCAATGTCGAAGACTTCCAGGGCATGTTGGACTGCCTAGAAATGTGGTTCTGATGCTGTTCGAGGGTTCTGGAAATGTAGCTCTCCTGAAGTAACGTATAGTGTGTTGCCCGAGACTCGGCAGACACAGAGGGCCTCCGAGGGACGTATGGGACTCAATGCTGCTCAGCAGGCCCACAGGGGTGTGGAGGGAGTCAGTGATCTTGGAAGCAAAATGATGCTCACCCGAGAGACCTAGGAGTCCTGAAAAGGGTCCTTCCTTTAATATAAAGCAGAACCTCCACTAAGAGCTCATGGAAAGAGCTGCATGCCTCCCTTTCTGCAGGGCTACTCAGGGCCTTACCTCGAGGCGAGGACTCACGTGGAGATTCCCTTTGGCTCTAGAGCATGGCAAGGTGAGCCCCACCCCGGCCAGTGAAGCTCCGTGTGTAGCCAGAGAAAACTCATTTTCTTCCCAGACCCATGGCTACAGTGGTCACGGGGCGGTCAACAGCAGAGAATTTCAGGGAGCTTCACGGCAGCAAGAATGGAGGTTTCCAAAGAGAAAAGCAAGGCTAGTACCATCACGACCCCATTTCCATGTGCACAGGCAGCATCCAAAACTCTGGTTTCTCACAAGACCAAAGAGACACAGCGTACCCACTAGTTCCTTCCCTGAAGCAACTTCTCGAGGCACGGCGTTCTGCATCTAGTGCACGGCCTCAACCAAGGAACGCCCTAGTTAGGCCTCGGGGCCGGTGCCTCTTCAAAAGCCTGCAGTGCTAGAGGAAAAACTCTGCTTTAGTTGCAATACGAACGCAAGCCGATTTTCTCCTGGAGGCAGGGTGACTTCAGGTAGGAGGTCCTGGAAGGAAGGCGAAGCCTAGTGTTTTCCTCAATGCAGCTCAGACTAGGGAATGTGTGCGCGATTTCCACAGCAAGTTGGAACTTGCCAAAACGGAGCTCGTCAACCTGTGCGAGTGCTGTTCGATCAAGATCTCCTAAGAAAGACTGCAGTGTGTTGCCCATGACTCAGCAGGCACAGAGGAACTCCGAGGGACATATGGGCCACGTTGTTGCTCAGCAGGCCTACAGGAGTGTGGAGGATCTCAGTGATCTTGGAACGAAAAGGATGCTCACCCGAGGGGCCTAGGAGTGCTGAAAAGTGTACTTCCTTTAAAATAAAGCAGAACAGCGACTAAGAGCTCATGGAAAGAGCTGCATGCCTCCCTTTCTGTCTGGCTACTCAGGGCCTTACCTCGAGGCAGGGACTCACGTTGAGATTCCCTTTAGCTCTAGAGCATGGCAAGATGAGTCCCACCCCGGATAATGAAGCACCCTGTGTAGCCAGAGAAAACTCATTTTCTTCCCAGACCAATGCCTACAATAGCCAGGGTCCTGTCAACAGCAGAGAATTCAGGGAGCTTCAAGGCAGCATGAATGGAGCTTTCAAAATGGATAAGCGAGTCTACTACCAACATGCCCACATTTCCCTAGGCACAAACAGCATACATCCCTGTGGTTTCACACAACTCAAAAGAGACACAGATTACACACTGAATCAAATTCTCGTGGCAGGGTGTTCTGCATCTAGTGAACTGCCTCAACCAAGGAACGCCCTAGCTAGGCCTCTGGGCTCGTGCCTATTCAAAAGCTTGCAGTGCTATAGGAAGAACTGTGCTTTAGTTGCAATAGGAAGCAAGGCGTCCTTCTCCTGGAGGCAGGGTGACTTCAGGTAGGAGTTCCTGGAAGGAAGGGGAAGCCTAGTGTTTTTCTCAGTGCAGCTCAGACTAGGGAATGTGTGCGACTTCCACAGCAAGTCGGAACTTGCCAGAACGGTGCTCGTGAACCTGTGCGAGTGCTGTGAAACCAAGATATCCCAAGAAAGAGTGCAGTGTGTTGCCCATGACTCAGCAGACACAGAGGACCTCCGAGGGACCTAAGGGCCTCGTTGTTGCTCAGCAAGCCAACAGGGGTGTGGAGGTACTCAGTGATCTTGGTACTAAAATGAGGCTGCCCCGAGGGTCCTAGGAGTGCTGAAAAGGCTACTTCCTTTAATATAAAGGAGAACAGCGACTAAGAGCTCATGGAAAGAGCTGCATGCCTCCCTTTCTGCATGGCTACTCAGGGCCTTACCTCGAGGCAAGGACTGACGTTGAGATTCCTTATAGCTCTAGAGCATGGCAAGATGAGTCCCAGCCCTGGGTATGAAGCACACTGGGTAGCCAGAGAAAACTCATTTTCTCCCCAGACCAATGCCTACAATAGCCAGGGGCCTGTCCACAGCAGAGAATTTCAGGGAGCTTCACGGCAGCAAGAATGGAGGTTTCCAAATGGGAAACAAGGCTATTACCATCATACCCCCATTTCCGTGGGCACAGGCAGCATACATCTCTGTGGTTTCTAACAAGTCAAAAGAGACCCAGAGTACACACTGGTTGCTTCCCTGAATCAACTTCTCGAGGCAGGGTGTTCTACCTCTAGTGAACGGCCTCACCAGGGAAAGCCCTAGCTAGGCCTCTGGGCCCTTGCCTATTCAAAAGCCTGCAGTGCTACAGGAGAAACTGTGCTTCCGTTGCAATAGGAACGCAGCCGTCTTTCTCCTGGAGGCAGGGTGACTTCAGGTAGGAGGTCCTGGATGGAAGGAGAAGCCTAGTGTTTTTCTCTGTGCAGCTCAGACTAGGGAATGAGTGTGACTTCCACGGCATGTTGGAACTTGCTAGAACGGTGCTCGTCAATCTGTGCGATTGCTGGCTAAATCCAGATGTCCCAATAAGAGTGCACTGTGTAGCCCTTCACTCGGCATACACACTGTGAGTCGGAAAGCTCCTGGCCTGGATAGTGCTTAGAATGGCCAGGTGAGACTGAGGGTACTCGGTGTTCTTGCAGGGAATAAGTTTACCAGACGAGGCACCTAGGTGTCCTAAAAAGCCTACTGGCGTTCAAATGCTGCAGAGCAGCGACTACGGCCTCATGGAAACTGCTACACGCCTCTGCTTGTGCATAGCATTTCAGGGCCTTACCTCGAGGCAAGTTCTCACGTTGCTTGCCCTGTGAGCGACACAGCATGTTAGGATGCTGTTATTTCTCCTTGACTAGAGTGACTTCAGGAACGAGGTCCTCGATCAATTCTAAGCAGAGTGTTTCCTCAGAGCAGCTCAGACGAGGGCAATGTCGAAGACTTCCAGGGCATGTTGGACTGCCTAGAAATGTGGTTCTGATGCTGTTCGAGGGTTCTGGAAATGTAGCTCTCCTGAAGTAACGTATAGTGTGTTGCCCGAGACTCGGCAGACACAGAGGGCCTCCGAGGGACGTATGGGACTCAATGCTGCTCAGCAGGCCCACAGGGGTGTGGAGGGAGTCAGTGATCTTGGAAGCAAAATGATGCTCACCCGAGAGACCTAGGAGTCCTGAAAAGGGTCCTTCCTTTAATATAAAGCAGAACCTCCACTAAGAGCTCATGGAAAGAGCTGCATGCCTCCCTTTCTGCAGGGCTACTCAGGGCCTTACCTCGAGGCGAGGACTCACGTGGAGATTCCCTTTGGCTCTAGAGCATGGCAAGGTGAGCCCCACCCCGGCCAGTGAAGCTCCGTGTGTAGCCAGAGAAAACTCATTTTCTTCCCAGACCCATGGCTACAGTGGTCACGGGGCGGTCAACAGCAGAGAATTTCAGGGAGCTTCACGGCAGCAAGAATGGAGGTTTCCAAAGAGAAAAGCAAGGCTAGTACCATCACGACCCCATTTCCATGTGCACAGGCAGCATCCAAAACTCTGGTTTCTCACAAGACAAAAGAGACACAGCGTACCCACTAGTTCCTTCCCTGAAGCATCTTCTCGAGGCACGGCGTTCTGCATCTAGTGCACGGCCTCAACCAAGGAACGCCCTAGTTAGGCCTCGGGGCCGGTGCCTCTTCAAAAGCCTGCAGTGCTAGAGGAAAAACTCTGCTTTAGTTGCAATACGAACGCAAGCCGATTTTCTCCTGGAGGCAGGGTGACTTCAGGTAGGAGGTCCTGGAAGGAAGGCGAAGCCTAGTGTTTTCCTCAATGCAGCTCAGACTAGGGAATGTGTGCGCGATTTCCACAGCAAGTTGGAACTTGCCAAAACGGAGCTCGTCAACCTGTGCGAGTGCTGTTCGATCAAGATCTCCTAAGAAAGACTGCAGTGTGTTGCCCATGACTCAGCAGGCACAGAGGAACTCCGAGGGACATATGGGCCACGTTGTTGCTCAGCAGGCCTACAGGAGTGTGGAGGATCTCAGTGATCTTGGAACGAAAAGGATGCTCACCCGAGGGGCCTAGGAGTGCTGAAAAGTGTACTTCCTTTAAAATAAAGCAGAACAGCGACTAAGAGCTCATGGAAAGAGCTGCATGCCTCCCTTTCTGTCTGGCTACTCAGGGCCTTACCTCGAGGCAGGGACTCACGTTGAGATTCCCTTTAGCTCTAGAGCATGGCAAGATGAGTCCCACCCCGGATAATGAAGCACCCTGTGTAGCCAGAGAAAACTCATTTTCTTCCCAGACCAATGCCTACAATAGCCAGGGTCCTGTCAACAGCAGAGAATTCAGGGAGCTTCAAGGCAGCATGAATGGAGCTTTCAAAATGGATAAGCAAGTCTACTACCAACATGCCCACATTTCCCTAGGCACAAACAGCATACATCCCTGTGGTTTCACACAACTCAAAAGAGACACAGATTACACACTGAATCAAATTCTCGTGGCAGGGTGTTCTGCATCTAGTGAACTGCCTCAACCAAGGAACGCCCTAGCTAGGCCTCTGGGCTCGTGCCTATTCAAAAGCTTGCAGTGCTATAGGAAGAACTGTGCTTTAGTTGCAATAGGAAGCAAGGCGTCCTTCTCCTGGAGGCAGGGTGACTTCAGGTAGGAGTTCCTGGAAGGAAGGGGAAGCCTAGTGTTTTTCTCAGTGCAGCTCAGACTAGGGAATGTGTGCGACTTCCACAGCAAGTCGGAACTTGCCAGAACGGTGCTCGTGAACCTGTGCGAGTGCTGTGAAACCAAGATATCCCAAGAAAGAGTGCAGTGTGTTGCCCATGACTCAGCAGACACAGAGGACCTCCGAGGGACCTAAGGGCCTCGTTGTTGCTCAGCAAGCCAACAGGGGTGTGGAGGTACTCAGTGATCTTGGTACTAAAATGAGGCTGCCCCGAGGGTCCTAGGAGTGCTGAAAAGGCTACTTCCTTTAATATAAAGGAGAACAGCGACTAAGAGCTCATGGAAAGAGCTGCATGCCTCCCTTTCTGCATGGCTACTCAGGGCCTTACCTCGAGGCAAGGACTGACGTTGAGATTCCTTATAGCTCTAGAGCATGGCAAGATGAGTCCCAGCCCTGGGTATGAAGCACACTGGGTAGCCAGAGAAAACTCATTTTCTCCCCAGACCAATGCCTACAATAGCCAGGGGCCTGTCCACAGCAGAGAATTTCAGGGAGCTTCACGGCAGCAAGAATGGAGGTTTCCAAATGGGAAACAAGGCTATTACCATCATATACCCCCATTTCCGTGGGCACAGGCAGCATACATCTCTGTGGTTTCTAACAAGTCAAAAGAGACCCAGAGTACACACTGGTTGCTTCCCTGAATCAACTTCTCGAGGCAGGGTGTTCTACCTCTAGTGAACGGCCTCACCAGGGAAAGCCCTAGCTAGGCCTCTGGGCCCTTGCCTATTCCAAAGCCTGCAGTGCTACAGGAGAAACTGTGCTTCCGTTGCAATAGGAACGCAGCCGTCTTTCTCCTGGAGGCAGGGTGACTTCAGGTAGGAGGTCCTGGATGGAAGGAGAAGCCTAGTGTTTTTCTCTGTGCAGCTCAGACTAGGGAATGAGTGTGACTTCCACGGCATGTTGGAACTTGCTAGAACGGTGCTCGTCAATCTGTGCGATTGCTGGCTAAATCCAGATGTCCCAATAAGAGTGCACTGTGTAGCCCTTCACTCGGCATACACACTGTGAGTCGGAAAGCTCCTGGCCTGGATAGTGCTTAGAATGGCCAGGTGAGACTGAGGGTACTCGGTGTTCTTGCAGGGAATAAGTTTACCAGACGAGGCACCTAGGTGTCCTAAAAAGCCTACTGGCGTTCAAATGCTGCAGAGCAGCGACTACGGCCTCATGGAAACTGCTACACGCCTCTGCTTGTGCATAGCATTTCAGGGCCTTACCTCGAGGCAAGTTCTCACGTTGCTTGCCCTGTGAGCGACACAGCATGTTAGGATGCTGTTATTTCTCCTTGACTAGAGTGACTTCAGGAACGAGGTCCTCGATCAATTCTAAGCAGAGTGTTTCCTCAGAGCAGCTCAGACGAGGGCAATGTCGAAGACTTCCAGGGCATGTTGGACTGCCTAGAAATGTGGTTCTGATGCTGTTCGAGGGTTCTGGAAATGTAGCTCTCCTGAAGTAACGTATAGTGTGTTGCCCGAGACTCGGCAGACACAGAGGGCCTCCGAGGGACGTATGGGACTCAATGCTGCTCAGCAGGCCCACAGGGGTGTGGAGGGAGTCAGTGATCTTGGAAGCAAAATGATGCTCACCCGAGAGACCTAGGAGTCCTGAAAAGGGTCCTTCCTTTAATATAAAGCAGAACCTCCACTAAGAGCTCATGGAAAGAGCTGCATGCCTCCCTTTCTGCAGGGCTACTCAGGGCCTTACCTCGAGGCGAGGACTCACGTGGAGATTCCCTTTGGCTCTAGAGCATGGCAAGGTGAGCCCCACCCCGGCCAGTGAAGCTCCGTGTGTAGCCAGAGAAAACTCATTTTCTTCCCAGACCCATGGCTACAGTGGTCACGGGGCGGTCAACAGCAGAGAATTTCAGGGAGCTTCACGGCAGCAAGAATGGAGGTTTCCAAAGAGAAAAGCAAGGCTAGTACCATCACGACCCCATTTCCATGTGCACAGGCAGCATCCAAAACTCTGGTTTCTCACAAGACAAAAGAGACACAGCGTACCCACTAGTTCCTTCCCTGAAGCAACTTCTCGAGGCACGGCGTTCTGCATCTAGTGCACGGCCTCAACCAAGGAACGCCCTAGTTAGGCCTCGGGGCCGGTGCCTCTTCAAAAGCCTGCAGTGCTAGAGGAAAAACTCTGCTTTAGTTGCAATACGAACGCAAGCCGATTTTCTCCTGGAGGCAGGGTGACTTCAGGTAGGAGGTCCTGGAAGGAAGGCGAAGCCTAGTGTTTTCCTCAATGCAGCTCAGACTAGGGAATGTGTGCGCGATTTCCACAGCAAGTTGGAACTTGCCAAAACGGAGCTCGTCAACCTGTGCGAGTGCTGTTCGATCAAGATCTCCTAAGAAAGACTGCAGTGTGTTGCCCATGACTCAGCAGGCACAGAGGAACTCCGAGGGACATATGGGCCACGTTGTTGCTCAGCAGGCCTACAGGAGTGTGGAGGATCTCAGTGATCTTGGAACGAAAAGGATGCTCACCCGAGGGGCCTAGGAGTGCTGAAAAGTGTACTTCCTTTAAAATAAAGCAGAACAGCGACTAAGAGCTCATGGAAAGAGCTGCATGCCTCCCTTTCTGTCTGGCTACTCAGGGCCTTACCTCGAGGCAGGGACTCACGTTGAGATTCCCTTTAGCTCTAGAGCATGGCAAGATGAGTCCCACCCCGGATAATGAAGCACCCTGTGTAGCCAGAGAAAACTCATTTTCTTCCCAGACCAATGCCTACAATAGCCAGGGTCCTGTCAACAGCAGAGAATTCAGGGAGCTTCAAGGCAGCATGAATGGAGCTTTCAAAATGGATAAGCGAGTCTACTACCAACATGCCCACATTTCCCTAGGCACAAACAGCATACATCCCTGTGGTTTCACACAACTCAAAAGAGACACAGATTACACACTGAATCAAATTCTCGTGGCAGGGTGTTCTGCATCTAGTGAACTGCCTCAACCAAGGAACGCCCTAGCTAGGCCTCTGGGCTCGTGCCTATTCAAAAGCTTGCAGTGCTATAGGAAGAACTGTGCTTTAGTTGCAATAGGAAGCAAGGCGTCCTTCTCCTGGAGGCAGGGTGACTTCAGGTAGGAGTTCCTGGAAGGAAGGGGAAGCCTAGTGTTTTTCTCAGTGCAGCTCAGACTAGGGAATGTGTGCGACTTCCACAGCAAGTCGGAACTTGCCAGAACGGTGCTCGTGAACCTGTGCGAGTGCTGTGAAACCAAGATATCCCAAGAAAGAGTGCAGTGTGTTGCCCATGACTCAGCAGACACAGAGGACCTCCGAGGGACCTAAGGGCCTCGTTGTTGCTCAGCAAGCCAACAGGGGTGTGGAGGTACTCAGTGATCTTGGTACTAAAATGAGGCTGCCCCGAGGGTCCTAGGAGTGCTGAAAAGGCTACTTCCTTTAATATAAAGGAGAACAGCGACTAAGAGCTCATGGAAAGAGCTGCATGCCTCCCTTTCTGCATGGCTACTCAGGGCCTTACCTCGAGGCAAGGACTGACGTTGAGATTCCTTATAACTCTAGAGCATGGCAAGATGAGTCCCAGCCCTGGGTATGAAGCACACTGGGTAGCCAGAGAAAACTCATTTTCTCCCCAGACCAATGCCTACAATAGCCAGGGGCCTGTCCACAGCAGAGAATTTCAGGGAGCTTCACGGCAGCAAGAATGGAGGTTTCCAAATGGGAAACAAGGCTATTACCATCATATACCCCCATTTCCGTGGGCACAGGCAGCATACATCTCTGTGGTTTCTAACAAGTCAAAAGAGACCCAGAGTACACACTGGTTGCTTCCCTGAATCAACTTCTCGAGGCAGGGTGTTCTACCTCTAGTGAACGGCCTCACCAGGGAAAGCCCTAGCTAGGCCTCTGGGCCCTTGCCTATTCCAAAGCCTGCAGTGCTACAGGAGAAACTGTGCTTCAGTTGCAATAGGAACGCAGCCGTCTTTCTCCTGGAGGCAGGGTGACTTCAGGTAGGAGGTCCTGGATGGAAGGAGAAGCCTAGTGTTTTTCTCTGTGCAGCTCAGACTAGGGAATGAGTGTGACTTCCACGGCATGTTGGAACTTGCTAGAACGGTGCTCGTCAATCTGTGCGATTGCTGGCTAAATCCAGATGTCCCAATAAGAGTGCACTGTGTAGCCCTTCACTCGGCATACACACTGTGAGTCGGAAAGCTCCTGGCCTGGATAGTGCTTAGAATGGCCAGGTGAGACTGAGGGTACTCGGTGTTCTTGCAGGGAATAAGTTTACCAGACGAGGCACCTAGGTGTCCTAAAAAGCCTACTGGCGTTCAAATGCTGCAGAGCAGCGACTACGGCCTCATGGAAACTGCTACACGCCTCTGCTTGTGCATAGCATTTCAGGGCCTTACCTCGAGGCAAGTTCTCACGTTGCTTGCCCTGGGAGCGACACAGCATGTTAGGATGCTGTATTTCTCCTTGACTAGAGTGACTTCAGGAACGAGGTCCTCGATCAATTCTAAGCAGAGTGTTTCCTCAGAGCAGCTCAGACGAGGGCAATGTCGAAGACTTCCAGGGCATGTTGGACTGCCTAGAAATGTGGTTCTGATGCTGTTCGAGGGTTCTGGAAATGTAGCTCTCCTGAAGTAACGTATAGTGTGTTGCCCGAGACTCGGCAGACACAGAGGGCCTCCGAGGGACGTATGGGACTCAATGCTGCTCAGCAGGCCCACAGGGGTGTGGAGGGAGTCAGTGATCTTGGAAGCAAAATGATGCTCACCCGAGAGACCTAGGAGTCCTGAAAAGGGTCCTTCCTTTAATATAAAGCAGAACCTCCACTAAGAGCTCATGGAAAGAGCTGCATGCCTCCCTTTCTGCAGGGCTACTCAGGGCCTTACCTCGAGGCGAGGACTCACGTGGAGATTCCCTTTGGCTCTAGAGCATGGCAAGGTGAGCCCCACCCCGGCCAGTGAAGCTCCGTGTGTAGCCAGAGAAAACTCATTTTCTTCCCAGACCCATGGCTACAGTGGTCACGGGGCGGTCAACAGCAGAGAATTTCAGGGAGCTTCACGGCAGCAAGAATGGAGGTTTCCAAAGAGAAAAGCAAGGCTAGTACCATCACGACCCCATTTCCATGTGCACAGGCAGCATCCAAAACTCTGGTTTCTCACAAGACAAAAGAGACACAGCGTACCCACTAGTTCCTTCCCTGAAGCATCTTCTCGAGGCACGGCGTTCTGCATCTAGTGCACGGCCTCAACCAAGGAACGCCCTAGTTAGGCCTCGGGGCCGGTGCCTCTTCAAAAGCCTGCAGTGCTAGAGGAAAAACTCTGCTTTAGTTGCAATACGAACGCAAGCCGATTTTCTCCTGGAGGCAGGGTGACTTCAGGTAGGAGGTCCTGGAAGGAAGGCGAAGCCTAGTGTTTTCCTCAATGCAGCTCAGACTAGGGAATGTGTGCGCGATTTCCACAGCAAGTTGGAACTTGCCAAAACGGAGCTCGTCAACCTGTGCGAGTGCTGTTCGATCAAGATCTCCTAAGAAAGACTGCAGTGTGTTGCCCATGACTCAGCAGGCACAGAGGAACTCCGAGGGACATATGGGCCACGTTGTTGCTCAGCAGGCCTACAGGAGTGTGGAGGATCTCAGTGATCTTGGAACGAAAAGGATGCTCACCCGAGGGGCCTAGGAGTGCTGAAAAGTGTACTTCCTTTAAAATAAAGCAGAACAGCGACTAAGAGCTCATGGAAAGAGCTGCATGCCTCCCTTTCTGTCTGGCTACTCAGGGCCTTACCTCGAGGCAGGGACTCACGTTGAGATTCCCTTTAGCTCTAGAGCATGGCAAGATGAGTCCCACCCCGGATAATGAAGCACCCTGTGTAGCCAGAGAAAACTCATTTTCTTCCCAGACCAATGCCTACAATAGCCAGGGTCCTGTCAACAGCAGAGAATTCAGGGAGCTTCAAGGCAGCATGAATGGAGCTTTCAAAATGGATAAGCAAGTCTACTACCAACATGCCCACATTTCCCTAGGCACAAACAGCATACATCCCTGTGGTTTCACACAACTCAAAAGAGACACAGATTACACACTGAATCAAATTCTCGTGGCAGGGTGTTCTGCATCTAGTGAACTGCCTCAACCAAGGAACGCCCTAGCTAGGCCTCTGGGCTCGTGCCTATTCAAAAGCTTGCAGTGCTATAGGAAGAACTGTGCTTTAGTTGCAATAGGAAGCAAGGCGTCCTTCTCCTGGAGGCAGGGTGACTTCAGGTAGGAGTTCCTGGAAGGAAGGGGAAGCCTAGTGTTTTTCTCAGTGCAGCTCAGACTAGGGAATGTGTGCGACTTCCACAGCAAGTCGGAACTTGCCAGAACGGTGCTCGTGAACCTGTGCGAGTGCTGTGAAACCAAGATATCCCAAGAAAGAGTGCAGTGTGTTGCCCATGACTCAGCAGACACAGAGGACCTCCGAGGGACCTAAGGGCCTCGTTGTTGCTCAGCAAGCCAACAGGGGTGTGGAGGTACTCAGTGATCTTGGTACTAAAATGAGGCTGCCCCGAGGGTCCTAGGAGTGCTGAAAAGGCTACTTCCTTTAATATAAAGGAGAACAGCGACTAAGAGCTCATGGAAAGAGCTGCATGCCTCCCTTTCTGCATGGCTACTCAGGGCCTTACCTCGAGGCAAGGACTGACGTTGAGATTCCTTATAGCTCTAGAGCATGGCAAGATGAGTCCCAGCCCTGGGTATGAAGCACACTGGGTAGCCAGAGAAAACTCATTTTCTCCCCAGACCAATGCCTACAATAGCCAGGGGCCTGTCCACAGCAGAGAATTTCAGGGAGCTTCACGGCAGCAAGAATGGAGGTTTCCAAATGGGAAACAAGGCTATTACCATCATATACCCCCATTTCCGTGGGCACAGGCAGCATACATCTCTGTGGTTTCTAACAAGTCAAAAGAGACCCAGAGTACACACTGGTTGCTTCCCTGAATCAACTTCTCGAGGCAGGGTGTTCTACCTCTAGTGAACGGCCTCACCAGGGAAAGCCCTAGCTAGGCCTCTGGGCCCTTGCCTATTCCAAAGCCTGCAGTGCTACAGGAGAAACTGTGCTTCCGTTGCAATAGGAACGCAGCCGTCTTTCTCCTGGAGGCAGGGTGACTTCAGGTAGGAGGTCCTGGATGGAAGGAGAAGCCTAGTGTTTTTCTCTGTGCAGCTCAGACTAGGGAATGAGTGTGACTTCCACGGCATGTTGGAACTTGCTAGAACGGTGCTCGTCAATCTGTGCGATTGCTGGCTAAATCCAGATGTCCCAATAAGAGTGCACTGTGTAGCCCTTCACTCGGCATACACACTGTGAGTCGGAAAGCTCCTGGCCTGGATAGTGCTTAGAATGGCCAGGTGAGACTGAGGGTACTCGGTGTTCTTGCAGGGAATAAGTTTACCAGACGAGGCACCTAGGTGTCCTAAAAAGCCTACTGGCGTTCAAATGCTGCAGAGCAGCGACTACGGCCTCATGGAAACTGCTACACGCCTCTGCTTGTGCATAGCATTTCAGGGCCTTACCTCGAGGCAAGTTCTCACGTTGCTTGCCCTGTGAGCGACACAGCATGTTAGGATGCTGTTATTTCTCCTTGACTAGAGTGACTTCAGGAACGAGGTCCTCGATCAATTCTAAGCAGAGTGTTTCCTCAGAGCAGCTCAGACGAGGGCAATGTCGAAGACTTCCAGGGCATGTTGGACTGCCTAGAAATGTGGTTCTGATGCTGTTCGAGGGTTCTGGAAATGTAGCTCTCCTGAAGTAACGTATAGTGTGTTGCCCGAGACTCGGCAGACACAGAGGGCCTCCGAGGGACGTATGGGACTCAGTGCTGCTCAGCAGGCCCACAGGGGTGTGGAGGGAGTCAGTGATCTTGGAAGCAAAATGATGCTCACCCGAGAGACCTAGGAGTCCTGAAAAGGGTCCTTCCTTTAATATAAAGCAGAACCTCCACTAAGAGCTCATGGAAAGAGCTGCATGCCTCCCTTTCTGCAGGGCTACTCAGGGCCTTACCTCGAGGCGAGGACTCACGTGGAGATTCCCTTTGGCTCTAGAGCATGGCAAGGTGAGCCCCACCCCGGCCAGTGAAGCTCCGTGTGTAGCCAGAGAAAACTCATTTTCTTCCCAGACCCATGGCTACAGTGGTCACGGGGCGGTCAACAGCAGAGAATTTCAGGGAGCTTCACGGCAGCAAGAATGGAGGTTTCCAAAGAGAAAAGCAAGGCTAGTACCATCACGACCCCATTTCCATGTGCACAGGCAGCATCCAAAACTCTGGTTTCTCACAAGACCAAAGAGACACAGCGTACCCACTAGTTCCTTCCCTGAAGCAACTTCTCGAGGCACGGCGTTCTGCATCTAGTGCACGGCCTCAACCAAGGAACGCCCTAGTTAGGCCTCGGGGCCGGTGCCTCTTCAAAAGCCTGCAGTGCTAGAGGAAAAACTCTGCTTTAGTTGCAATACGAACGCAAGCCGATTTTCTCCTGGAGGCAGGGTGACTTCAGGTAGGAGGTCCTGGAAGGAAGGCGAAGCCTAGTGTTTTCCTCAATGCAGCTCAGACTAGGGAATGTGTGCGCGATTTCCACAGCAAGTTGGAACTTGCCAAAACGGAGCTCGTCAACCTGTGCGAGTGCTGTTCGATCAAGATCTCCTAAGAAAGACTGCAGTGTGTTGCCCATGACTCAGCAGGCACAGAGGAACTCCGAGGGACATATGGGCCACGTTGTTGCTCAGCAGGCCTACAGGAGTGTGGAGGATCTCAGTGATCTTGGAACGAAAAGGATGCTCACCCGAGGGGCCTAGGAGTGCTGAAAAGTGTACTTCCTTTAAAATAAAGCAGAACAGCGACTAAGAGCTCATGGAAAGAGCTGCATGCCTCCCTTTCTGTCTGGCTACTCAGGGCCTTACCTCGAGGCAGGGACTCACGTTGAGATTCCCTTTAGCTCTAGAGCATGGCAAGATGAGTCCCACCCCGGATAATGAAGCACCCTGTGTAGCCAGAGAAAACTCATTTTCTTCCCAGACCAATGCCTACAATAGCCAGGGTCCTGTCAACAGCAGAGAATTCAGGGAGCTTCAAGGCAGCATGAATGGAGCTTTCAAAATGGATAAGCGAGTCTACTACCAACATGCCCACATTTCCCTAGGCACAAACAGCATACATCCCTGTGGTTTCACACAACTCAAAAGAGACACAGATTACACACTGAATCAAATTCTCGTGGCAGGGTGTTCTGCATCTAGTGAACTGCCTCAACCAAGGAACGCCCTAGCTAGGCCTCTGGGCTCGTGCCTATTCAAAAGCTTGCAGTGCTATAGGAAGAACTGTGCTTTAGTTGCAATAGGAAGCAAGGCGTCCTTCTCCTGGAGGCAGGGTGACTTCAGGTAGGAGTTCCTGGAAGGAAGGGGAAGCCTAGTGTTTTTCTCAGTGCAGCTCAGACTAGGGAATGTGTGCGACTTCCACAGCAAGTCGGAACTTGCCAGAACGGTGCTCGTGAACCTGTGCGAGTGCTGTGAAACCAAGATATCCCAAGAAAGAGTGCAGTGTGTTGCCCATGACTCAGCAGACACAGAGGACCTCCGAGGGACCTAAGGGCCTCGTTGTTGCTCAGCAAGCCAACAGGGGTGTGGAGGTACTCAGTGATCTTGGTACTAAAATGAGGCTGCCCCGAGGGTCCTAGGAGTGCTGAAAAGGCTACTTCCTTTAATATAAAGGAGAACAGCGACTAAGAGCTCATGGAAAGAGCTGCATGCCTCCCTTTCTGCATGGCTACTCAGGGCCTTACCTCGAGGCAAGGACTGACGTTGAGATTCCTTATAGCTCTAGAGCATGGCAAGATGAGTCCCAGCCCTGGGTATGAAGCACACTGGGTAGCCAGAGAAAACTCATTTTCTCCCCAGACCAATGCCTACAATAGCCAGGGGCCTGTCCACAGCAGAGAATTTCAGGGAGCTTCACGGCAGCAAGAATGGAGGTTTCCAAATGGGAAACAAGGCTATTACCATCATACCCCCATTTCCGTGGGCACAGGCAGCATACATCTCTGTGGTTTCTAACAAGTCAAAAGAGACCCAGAGTACACACTGGTTGCTTCCCTGAATCAACTTCTCGAGGCAGGGTGTTCTACCTCTAGTGAACGGCCTCACCAGGGAAAGCCCTAGCTAGGCCTCTGGGCCCTTGCCTATTCAAAAGCCTGCAGTGCTACAGGAGAAACTGTGCTTCCGTTGCAATAGGAACGCAGCCGTCTTTCTCCTGGAGGCAGGGTGACTTCAGGTAGGAGGTCCTGGATGGAAGGAGAAGCCTAGTGTTTTTCTCTGTGCAGCTCAGACTAGGGAATGAGTGTGACTTCCACGGCATGTTGGAACTTGCTAGAACGGTGCTCGTCAATCTGTGCGATTGCTGGCTAAATCCAGATGTCCCAATAAGAGTGCACTGTGTAGCCCTTCACTCGGCATACACACTGTGAGTCGGAAAGCTCCTGGCCTGGATAGTGCTTAGAATGGCCAGGTGAGACTGAGGGTACTCGGTGTTCTTGCAGGGAATAAGTTTACCAGACGAGGCACCTAGGTGTCCTAAAAAGCCTACTGGCGTTCAAATGCTGCAGAGCAGCGACTACGGCCTCATGGAAACTGCTACACGCCTCTGCTTGTGCATAGCATTTCAGGGCCTTACCTCGAGGCAAGTTCTCACGTTGCTTGCCCTGTGAGCGACACAGCATGTTAGGATGCTGTTATTTCTCCTTGACTAGAGTGACTTCAGGAACGAGGTCCTCGATCAATTCTAAGCAGAGTGTTTCCTCAGAGCAGCTCAGACGAGGGCAATGTCGAAGACTTCCAGGGCATGTTGGACTGCCTAGAAATGTGGTTCTGATGCTGTTCGAGGGTTCTGGAAATGTAGCTCTCCTGAAGTAACGTATAGTGTGTTGCCCGAGACTCGGCAGACACAGAGGGCCTCCGAGGGACGTATGGGACTCAATGCTGCTCAGCAGGCCCACAGGGGTGTGGAGGGAGTCAGTGATCTTGGAAGCAAAATGATGCTCACCCGAGAGACCTAGGAGTCCTGAAAAGGGTCCTTCCTTTAATATAAAGCAGAACCTCCACTAAGAGCTCATGGAAAGAGCTGCATGCCTCCCTTTCTGCAGGGCTACTCAGGGCCTTACCTCGAGGCGAGGACTCACGTGGAGATTCCCTTTGGCTCTAGAGCATGGCAAGGTGAGCCCCACCCCGGCCAGTGAAGCTCCGTGTGTAGCCAGAGAAAACTCATTTTCTTCCCAGACCCATGGCTACAGTGGTCACGGGGCGGTCAACAGCAGAGAATTTCAGGGAGCTTCACGGCAGCAAGAATGGAGGTTTCCAAAGAGAAAAGCAAGGCTAGTACCATCACGACCCCATTTCCATGTGCACAGGCAGCATCCAAAACTCTGGTTTCTCACAAGACAAAAGAGACACAGCGTACCCACTAGTTCCTTCCCTGAAGCAACTTCTCGAGGCACGGCGTTCTGCATCTAGTGCACGGCCTCAACCAAGGAACGCCCTAGTTAGGCCTCGGGGCCGGTGCCTCTTCAAAAGCCTGCAGTGCTAGAGGAAAAACTCTGCTTTAGTTGCAATACGAACGCAAGCCGATTTTCTCCTGGAGGCAGGGTGACTTCAGGTAGGAGGTCCTGGAAGGAAGGCGAAGCCTAGTGTTTTCCTCAATGCAGCTCAGACTAGGGAATGTGTGCGCGATTTCCACAGCAAGTTGGAACTTGCCAAAACGGAGCTCGTCAACCTGTGCGAGTGCTGTTCGATCAAGATCTCCTAAGAAAGACTGCAGTGTGTTGCCCATGACTCAGCAGGCACAGAGGAACTCCGAGGGACATATGGGCCACGTTGTTGCTCAGCAGGCCTACAGGAGTGTGGAGGATCTCAGTGATCTTGGAACGAAAAGGATGCTCACCCGAGGGGCCTAGGAGTGCTGAAAAGTGTACTTCCTTTAAAATAAAGCAGAACAGCGACTAAGAGCTCATGGAAAGAGCTGCATGCCTCCCTTTCTGTCTGGCTACTCAGGGCCTTACCTCGAGGCAGGGACTCACGTTGAGATTCCCTTTAGCTCTAGAGCATGGCAAGATGAGTCCCACCCCGGATAATGAAGCACCCTGTGTAGCCAGAGAAAACTCATTTTCTTCCCAGACCAATGCCTACAATAGCCAGGGTCCTGTCAACAGCAGAGAATTCAGGGAGCTTCAAGGCAGCATGAATGGAGCTTTCAAAATGGATAAGCGAGTCTACTACCAACATGCCCACATTTCCCTAGGCACAAACAGCATACATCCCTGTGGTTTCACACAACTCAAAAGAGACACAGATTACACACTGAATCAAATTCTCGTGGCAGGGTGTTCTGCATCTAGTGAACTGCCTCAACCAAGGAACGCCCTAGCTAGGCCTCTGGGCTCGTGCCTATTCAAAAGCTTGCAGTGCTATAGGAAGAACTGTGCTTTAGTTGCAATAGGAAGCAAGGCGTCCTTCTCCTGGAGGCAGGGTGACTTCAGGTAGGAGTTCCTGGAAGGAAGGGGAAGCCTAGTGTTTTTCTCAGTGCAGCTCAGACTAGGGAATGTGTGCGACTTCCACAGCAAGTCGGAACTTGCCAGAACGGTGCTCGTGAACCTGTGCGAGTGCTGTGAAACCAAGATATCCCAAGAAAGAGTGCAGTGTGTTGCCCATGACTCAGCAGACACAGAGGACCTCCGAGGGACCTAAGGGCCTCGTTGTTGCTCAGCAAGCCAACAGGGGTGTGGAGGTACTCAGTGATCTTGGTACTAAAATGAGGCTGCCCCGAGGGTCCTAGGAGTGCTGAAAAGGCTACTTCCTTTAATATAAAGGAGAACAGCGACTAAGAGCTCATGGAAAGAGCTGCATGCCTCCCTTTCTGCATGGCTACTCAGGGCCTTACCTCGAGGCAAGGACTGACGTTGAGATTCCTTATAGCTCTAGAGCATGGCAAGATGAGTCCCAGCCCTGGGTATGAAGCACACTGGGTAGCCAGAGAAAACTCATTTTCTCCCCAGACCAATGCCTACAATAGCCAGGGGCCTGTCCACAGCAGAGAATTTCAGGGAGCTTCACGGCAGCAAGAATGGAGGTTTCCAAATGGGAAACAAGGCTATTACCATCATATACCCCCATTTCCGTGGGCACAGGCAGCATACATCTCTGTGGTTTCTAACAAGTCAAAAGAGACCCAGAGTACACACTGGTTGCTTCCCTGAATCAACTTCTCGAGGCAGGGTGTTCTACCTCTAGTGAACGGCCTCACCAGGGAAAGCCCTAGCTAGGCCTCTGGGCCCTTGCCTATTCCAAAGCCTGCAGTGCTACAGGAGAAACTGTGCTTCCGTTGCAATAGGAACGCAGCCGTCTTTCTCCTGGAGGCAGGGTGACTTCAGGTAGGAGGTCCTGGATGGAAGGAGAAGCCTAGTGTTTTTCTCTGTGCAGCTCAGACTAGGGAATGAGTGTGACTTCCACGGCATGTTGGAACTTGCTAGAACGGTGCTCGTCAATCTGTGCGATTGCTGGCTAAATCCAGATGTCCCAATAAGAGTGCACTGTGTAGCCCTTCACTCGGCATACACACTGTGAGTCGGAAAGCTCCTGGCCTGGATAGTGCTTAGAATGGCCAGGTGAGACTGAGGGTACTCGGTGTTCTTGCAGGGAATAAGTTTACCAGACGAGGCACCTAGGTGTCCTAAAAAGCCTACTGGCGTTCAAATGCTGCAGAGCAGCGACTACGGCCTCATGGAAACTGCTACACGCCTCTGCTTGTGCATAGCATTTCAGGGCCTTACCTCGAGGCAAGTTCTCACGTTGCTTGCCCTGTGAGCGACACAGCATGTTAGGATGCTGTTATTTCTCCTTGACTAGAGTGACTTCAGGAACGAGGTCCTCGATCAATTCTAAGCAGAGTGTTTCCTCAGAGCAGCTCAGACGAGGGCAATGTCGAAGACTTCCAGGGCATGTTGGACTGCCTAGAAATGTGGTTCTGATGCTGTTCGAGGGTTCTGGAAATGTAGCTCTCCTGAAGTAACGTATAGTGTGTTGCCCGAGACTCGGCAGACACAGAGGGCCTCCGAGGGACGTATGGGACTCAATGCTGCTCAGCAGGCCCACAGGGGTGTGGAGGGAGTCAGTGATCTTGGAAGCAAAATGATGCTCACCCGAGAGACCTAGGAGTCCTGAAAAGGGTCCTTCCTTTAATATAAAGCAGAACCTCCACTAAGAGCTCATGGAAAGAGCTGCATGCCTCCCTTTCTGCAGGGCTACTCAGGGCCTTACCTCGAGGCGAGGACTCACGTGGAGATTCCCTTTGGCTCTAGAGCATGGCAAGGTGAGCCCCACCCCGGCCAGTGAAGCTCCGTGTGTAGCCAGAGAAAACTCATTTTCTTCCCAGACCCATGGCTACAGTGGTCACGGGGCGGTCAACAGCAGAGAATTTCAGGGAGCTTCACGGCAGCAAGAATGGAGGTTTCCAAAGAGAAAAGCAAGGCTAGTACCATCACGACCCCATTTCCATGTGCACAGGCAGCATCCAAAACTCTGGTTTCTCACAAGACAAAAGAGACACAGCGTACCCACTAGTTCCTTCCCTGAAGCAACTTCTCGAGGCACGGCGTTCTGCATCTAGTGCACGGCCTCAACCAAGGAACGCCCTAGTTAGGCCTCGGGGCCGGTGCCTCTTCAAAAGCCTGCAGTGCTAGAGGAAAAACTCTGCTTTAGTTGCAATACGAACGCAAGCCGATTTTCTCCTGGAGGCAGGGTGACTTCAGGTAGGAGGTCCTGGAAGGAAGGCGAAGCCTAGTGTTTTCCTCAATGCAGCTCAGACTAGGGAATGTGTGCGCGATTTCCACAGCAAGTTGGAACTTGCCAAAACGGAGCTCGTCAACCTGTGCGAGTGCTGTTCGATCAAGATCTCCTAAGAAAGACTGCAGTGTGTTGCCCATGACTCAGCAGGCACAGAGGAACTCCGAGGGACATATGGGCCACGTTGTTGCTCAGCAGGCCTACAGGAGTGTGGAGGATCTCAGTGATCTTGGAACGAAAAGGATGCTCACCCGAGGGGCCTAGGAGTGCTGAAAAGTGTACTTCCTTTAAAATAAAGCAGAACAGCGACTAAGAGCTCATGGAAAGAGCTGCATGCCTCCCTTTCTGTCTGGCTACTCAGGGCCTTACCTCGAGGCAGGGACTCACGTTGAGATTCCCTTTAGCTCTAGAGCATGGCAAGATGAGTCCCACCCCGGATAATGAAGCACCCTGTGTAGCCAGAGAAAACTCATTTTCTTCCCAGACCAATGCCTACAATAGCCAGGGTCCTGTCAACAGCAGAGAATTCAGGGAGCTTCAAGGCAGCATGAATGGAGCTTTCAAAATGGATAAGCGAGTCTACTACCAACATGCCCACATTTCCCTAGGCACAAACAGCATACATCCCTGTGGTTTCACACAACTCAAAAGAGACACAGATTACACACTGAATCAAATTCTCGTGGCAGGGTGTTCTGCATCTAGTGAACTGCCTCAACCAAGGAACGCCCTAGCTAGGCCTCTGGGCTCGTGCCTATTCAAAAGCTTGCAGTGCTATAGGAAGAACTGTGCTTTAGTTGCAATAGGAAGCAAGGCGTCCTTCTCCTGGAGGCAGGGTGACTTCAGGTAGGAGTTCCTGGAAGGAAGGGGAAGCCTAGTGTTTTTCTCAGTGCAGCTCAGACTAGGGAATGTGTGCGACTTCCACAGCAAGTCGGAACTTGCCAGAACGGTGCTCGTGAACCTGTGCGAGTGCTGTGAAACCAAGATATCCCAAGAAAGAGTGCAGTGTGTTGCCCATGACTCAGCAGACACAGAGGACCTCCGAGGGACCTAAGGGCCTCGTTGTTGCTCAGCAAGCCAACAGGGGTGTGGAGGTACTCAGTGATCTTGGTACTAAAATGAGGCTGCCCCGAGGGTCCTAGGAGTGCTGAAAAGGCTACTTCCTTTAATATAAAGGAGAACAGCGACTAAGAGCTCATGGAAAGAGCTGCATGCCTCCCTTTCTGCATGGCTACTCAGGGCCTTACCTCGAGGCAAGGACTGACGTTGAGATTCCTTATAGCTCTAGAGCATGGCAAGATGAGTCCCAGCCCTGGGTATGAAGCACACTGGGTAGCCAGAGAAAACTCATTTTCTCCCCAGACCAATGCCTACAATAGCCAGGGGCCTGTCCACAGCAGAGAATTTCAGGGAGCTTCACGGCAGCAAGAATGGAGGTTTCCAAATGGGAAACAAGGCTATTACCATCATATACCCCCATTTCCGTGGGCACAGGCAGCATACATCTCTGTGGTTTCTAACAAGTCAAAAGAGACCCAGAGTACACACTGGTTGCTTCCCTGAATCAACTTCTCGAGGCAGGGTGTTCTACCTCTAGTGAACGGCCTCACCAGGGAAAGCCCTAGCTAGGCCTCTGGGCCCTTGCCTATTCCAAAGCCTGCAGTGCTACAGGAGAAACTGTGCTTCCGTTGCAATAGGAACGCAGCCGTCTTTCTCCTGGAGGCAGGGTGACTTCAGGTAGGAGGTCCTGGATGGAAGGAGAAGCCTAGTGTTTTTCTCTGTGCAGCTCAGACTAGGGAATGAGTGTGACTTCCACGGCATGTTGGAACTTGCTAGAACGGTGCTCGTCAATCTGTGCGATTGCTGGCTAAATCCAGATGTCCCAATAAGAGTGCACTGTGTAGCCCTTCACTCGGCATACACACTGTGAGTCGGAAAGCTCCTGGCCTGGATAGTGCTTAGAATGGCCAGGTGAGACTGAGGGTACTCGGTGTTCTTGCAGGGAATAAGTTTACCAGACGAGGCACCTAGGTGTCCTAAAAAGCCTACTGGCGTTCAAATGCTGCAGAGCAGCGACTACGGCCTCATGGAAACTGCTACACGCCTCTGCTTGTGCATAGCATTTCAGGGCCTTACCTCGAGGCAAGTTCTCACGTTGCTTGCCCTGTGAGCGACACAGCATGTTAGGATGCTGTTATTTCTCCTTGACTAGAGTGACTTCAGGAACGAGGTCCTCGATCAATTCTAAGCAGAGTGTTTCCTCAGAGCAGCTCAGACGAGGGCAATGTCGAAGACTTCCAGGGCATGTTGGACTGCCTAGAAATGTGGTTCTGATGCTGTTCGAGGGTTCTGGAAATGTAGCTCTCCTGAAGTAACGTATAGTGTGTTGCCCGAGACTCGGCAGACACAGAGGGCCTCCGAGGGACGTATGGGACTCAATGCTGCTCAGCAGGCCCACAGGGGTGTGGAGGGAGTCAGTGATCTTGGAAGCAAAATGATGCTCACCCGAGAGACCTAGGAGTCCTGAAAAGGGTCCTTCCTTTAATATAAAGCAGAACCTCCACTAAGAGCTCATGGAAAGAGCTGCATGCCTCCCTTTCTGCAGGGCTACTCAGGGCCTTACCTCGAGGCGAGGACTCACGTGGAGATTCCCTTTGGCTCTAGAGCATGGCAAGGTGAGCCCCACCCCGGCCAGTGAAGCTCCGTGTGTAGCCAGAGAAAACTCATTTTCTTCCCAGACCCATGGCTACAGTGGTCACGGGGCGGTCAACAGCAGAGAATTTCAGGGAGCTTCACGGCAGCAAGAATGGAGGTTTCCAAAGAGAAAAGCAAGGCTAGTACCATCACGACCCCATTTCCATGTGCACAGGCAGCATCCAAAACTCTGGTTTCTCACAAGACAAAAGAGACACAGCGTACCCACTAGTTCCTTCCCTGAAGCAACTTCTCGAGGCACGGCGTTCTGCATCTAGTGCACGGCCTCAACCAAGGAACGCCCTAGTTAGGCCTCGGGGCCGGTGCCTCTTCAAAAGCCTGCAGTGCTAGAGGAAAAACTCTGCTTTAGTTGCAATACGAACGCAAGCCGATTTTCTCCTGGAGGCAGGGTGACTTCAGGTAGGAGGTCCTGGAAGGAAGGCGAAGCCTAGTGTTTTCCTCAATGCAGCTCAGACTAGGGAATGTGTGCGCGATTTCCACAGCAAGTTGGAACTTGCCAAAACGGAGCTCGTCAACCTGTGCGAGTGCTGTTCGATCAAGATCTCCTAAGAAAGACTGCAGTGTGTTGCCCATGACTCAGCAGGCACAGAGGAACTCCGAGGGACATATGGGCCACGTTGTTGCTCAGCAGGCCTACAGGAGTGTGGAGGATCTCAGTGATCTTGGAACGAAAAGGATGCTCACCCGAGGGGCCTAGGAGTGCTGAAAAGTGTACTTCCTTTAAAATAAAGCAGAACAGCGACTAAGAGCTCATGGAAAGAGCTGCATGCCTCCCTTTCTGTCTGGCTACTCAGGGCCTTACCTCGAGGCAGGGACTCACGTTGAGATTCCCTTTAGCTCTAGAGCATGGCAAGATGAGTCCCACCCCGGATAATGAAGCACCCTGTGTAGCCAGAGAAAACTCATTTTCTTCCCAGACCAATGCCTACAATAGCCAGGGTCCTGTCAACAGCAGAGAATTCAGGGAGCTTCAAGGCAGCATGAATGGAGCTTTCAAAATGGATAAGCGAGTCTACTACCAACATGCCCACATTTCCCTAGGCACAAACAGCATACATCCCTGTGGTTTCACACAACTCAAAAGAGACACAGATTACACACTGAATCAAATTCTCGTGGCAGGGTGTTCTGCATCTAGTGAACTGCCTCAACCAAGGAACGCCCTAGCTAGGCCTCTGGGCTCGTGCCTATTCAAAAGCTTGCAGTGCTATAGGAAGAACTGTGCTTTAGTTGCAATAGGAAGCAAGGCGTCCTTCTCCTGGAGGCAGGGTGACTTCAGGTAGGAGTTCCTGGAAGGAAGGGGAAGCCTAGTGTTTTTCTCAGTGCAGCTCAGACTAGGGAATGTGTGCGACTTCCACAGCAAGTCGGAACTTGCCAGAACGGTGCTCGTGAACCTGTGCGAGTGCTGTGAAACCAAGATATCCCAAGAAAGAGTGCAGTGTGTTGCCCATGACTCAGCAGACACAGAGGACCTCCGAGGGACCTAAGGGCCTCGTTGTTGCTCAGCAAGCCAACAGGGGTGTGGAGGTACTCAGTGATCTTGGTACTAAAATGAGGCTGCCCCGAGGGTCCTAGGAGTGCTGAAAAGGCTACTTCCTTTAATATAAAGGAGAACAGCGACTAAGAGCTCATGGAAAGAGCTGCATGCCTCCCTTTCTGCATGGCTACTCAGGGCCTTACCTCGAGGCAAGGACTGACGTTGAGATTCCTTATAACTCTAGAGCATGGCAAGATGAGTCCCAGCCCTGGGTATGAAGCACACTGGGTAGCCAGAGAAAACTCATTTTCTCCCCAGACCAATGCCTACAATAGCCAGGGGCCTGTCCACAGCAGAGAATTTCAGGGAGCTTCACGGCAGCAAGAATGGAGGTTTCCAAATGGGAAACAAGGCTATTACCATCATATACCCCCATTTCCGTGGGCACAGGCAGCATACATCTCTGTGGTTTCTAACAAGTCAAAAGAGACCCAGAGTACACACTGGTTGCTTCCCTGAATCAACTTCTCGAGGCAGGGTGTTCTACCTCTAGTGAACGGCCTCACCAGGGAAAGCCCTAGCTAGGCCTCTGGGCCCTTGCCTATTCCAAAGCCTGCAGTGCTACAGGAGAAACTGTGCTTCAGTTGCAATAGGAACGCAGCCGTCTTTCTCCTGGAGGCAGGGTGACTTCAGGTAGGAGGTCCTGGATGGAAGGAGAAGCCTAGTGTTTTTCTCTGTGCAGCTCAGACTAGGGAATGAGTGTGACTTCCACGGCATGTTGGAACTTGCTAGAACGGTGCTCGTCAATCTGTGCGATTGCTGGCTAAATCCAGATGTCCCAATAAGAGTGCACTGTGTAGCCCTTCACTCGGCATACACACTGTGAGTCGGAAAGCTCCTGGCCTGGATAGTGCTTAGAATGGCCAGGTGAGACTGAGGGTACTCGGTGTTCTTGCAGGGAATAAGTTTACCAGACGAGGCACCTAGGTGTCCTAAAAAGCCTACTGGCGTTCAAATGCTGCAGAGCAGCGACTACGGCCTCATGGAAACTGCTACACGCCTCTGCTTGTGCATAGCATTTCAGGGCCTTACCTCGAGGCAAGTTCTCACGTTGCTTGCCCTGGGAGCGACACAGCATGTTAGGATGCTGTATTTCTCCTTGACTAGAGTGACTTCAGGAACGAGGTCCTCGATCAATTCTAAGCAGAGTGTTTCCTCAGAGCAGCTCAGACGAGGGCAATGTCGAAGACTTCCAGGGCATGTTGGACTGCCTAGAAATGTGGTTCTGATGCTGTTCGAGGGTTCTGGAAATGTAGCTCTCCTGAAGTAACGTATAGTGTGTTGCCCGAGACTCGGCAGACACAGAGGGCCTCCGAGGGACGTATGGGACTCAATGCTGCTCAGCAGGCCCACAGGGGTGTGGAGGGAGTCAGTGATCTTGGAAGCAAAATGATGCTCACCCGAGAGACCTAGGAGTCCTGAAAAGGGTCCTTCCTTTAATATAAAGCAGAACCTCCACTAAGAGCTCATGGAAAGAGCTGCATGCCTCCCTTTCTGCAGGGCTACTCAGGGCCTTACCTCGAGGCGAGGACTCACGTGGAGATTCCCTTTGGCTCTAGAGCATGGCAAGGTGAGCCCCACCCCGGCCAGTGAAGCTCCGTGTGTAGCCAGAGAAAACTCATTTTCTTCCCAGACCCATGGCTACAGTGGTCACGGGGCGGTCAACAGCAGAGAATTTCAGGGAGCTTCACGGCAGCAAGAATGGAGGTTTCCAAAGAGAAAAGCAAGGCTAGTACCATCACGACCCCATTTCCATGTGCACAGGCAGCATCCAAAACTCTGGTTTCTCACAAGACAAAAGAGACACAGCGTACCCACTAGTTCCTTCCCTGAAGCATCTTCTCGAGGCACGGCGTTCTGCATCTAGTGCACGGCCTCAACCAAGGAACGCCCTAGTTAGGCCTCGGGGCCGGTGCCTCTTCAAAAGCCTGCAGTGCTAGAGGAAAAACTCTGCTTTAGTTGCAATACGAACGCAAGCCGATTTTCTCCTGGAGGCAGGGTGACTTCAGGTAGGAGGTCCTGGAAGGAAGGCGAAGCCTAGTGTTTTCCTCAATGCAGCTCAGACTAGGGAATGTGTGCGCGATTTCCACAGCAAGTTGGAACTTGCCAAAACGGAGCTCGTCAACCTGTGCGAGTGCTGTTCGATCAAGATCTCCTAAGAAAGACTGCAGTGTGTTGCCCATGACTCAGCAGGCACAGAGGAACTCCGAGGGACATATGGGCCACGTTGTTGCTCAGCAGGCCTACAGGAGTGTGGAGGATCTCAGTGATCTTGGAACGAAAAGGATGCTCACCCGAGGGGCCTAGGAGTGCTGAAAAGTGTACTTCCTTTAAAATAAAGCAGAACAGCGACTAAGAGCTCATGGAAAGAGCTGCATGCCTCCCTTTCTGTCTGGCTACTCAGGGCCTTACCTCGAGGCAGGGACTCACGTTGAGATTCCCTTTAGCTCTAGAGCATGGCAAGATGAGTCCCACCCCGGATAATGAAGCACCCTGTGTAGCCAGAGAAAACTCATTTTCTTCCCAGACCAATGCCTACAATAGCCAGGGTCCTGTCAACAGCAGAGAATTCAGGGAGCTTCAAGGCAGCATGAATGGAGCTTTCAAAATGGATAAGCGAGTCTACTACCAACATGCCCACATTTCCCTAGGCACAAACAGCATACATCCCTGTGGTTTCACACAACTCAAAAGAGACACAGATTACACACTGAATCAAATTCTCGTGGCAGGGTGTTCTGCATCTAGTGAACTGCCTCAACCAAGGAACGCCCTAGCTAGGCCTCTGGGCTCGTGCCTATTCAAAAGCTTGCAGTGCTATAGGAAGAACTGTGCTTTAGTTGCAATAGGAAGCAAGGCGTCCTTCTCCTGGAGGCAGGGTGACTTCAGGTAGGAGTTCCTGGAAGGAAGGGGAAGCCTAGTGTTTTTCTCAGTGCAGCTCAGACTAGGGAATGTGTGCGACTTCCACAGCAAGTCGGAACTTGCCAGAACGGTGCTCGTGAACCTGTGCGAGTGCTGTGAAACCAAGATATCCCAAGAAAGAGTGCAGTGTGTTGCCCATGACTCAGCAGACACAGAGGACCTCCGAGGGACCTAAGGGCCTCGTTGTTGCTCAGCAAGCCAACAGGGGTGTGGAGGTACTCAGTGATCTTGGTACTAAAATGAGGCTGCCCCGAGGGTCCTAGGAGTGCTGAAAAGGCTACTTCCTTTAATATAAAGGAGAACAGCGACTAAGAGCTCATGGAAAGAGCTGCATGCCTCCCTTTCTGCATGGCTACTCAGGGCCTTACCTCGAGGCAAGGACTGACGTTGAGATTCCTTATAGCTCTAGAGCATGGCAAGATGAGTCCCAGCCCTGGGTATGAAGCACACTGGGTAGCCAGAGAAAACTCATTTTCTCCCCAGACCAATGCCTACAATAGCCAGGGGCCTGTCCACAGCAGAGAATTTCAGGGAGCTTCACGGCAGCAAGAATGGAGGTTTCCAAATGGGAAACAAGGCTATTACCATCATATACCCCCATTTCCGTGGGCACAGGCAGCATACATCTCTGTGGTTTCTAACAAGTCAAAAGAGACCCAGAGTACACACTGGTTGCTTCCCTGAATCAACTTCTCGAGGCAGGGTGTTCTACCTCTAGTGAACGGCCTCACCAGGGAAAGCCCTAGCTAGGCCTCTGGGCCCTTGCCTATTCCAAAGCCTGCAGTGCTACAGGAGAAACTGTGCTTCCGTTGCAATAGGAACGCAGCCGTCTTTCTCCTGGAGGCAGGGTGACTTCAGGTAGGAGGTCCTGGATGGAAGGAGAAGCCTAGTGTTTTTCTCTGTGCAGCTCAGACTAGGGAATGAGTGTGACTTCCACGGCATGTTGGAACTTGCTAGAACGGTGCTCGTCAATCTGTGCGATTGCTGGCTAAATCCAGATGTCCCAATAAGAGTGCACTGTGTAGCCCTTCACTCGGCATACACACTGTGAGTCGGAAAGCTCCTGGCCTGGATAGTGCTTAGAATGGCCAGGTGAGACTGAGGGTACTCGGTGTTCTTGCAGGGAATAAGTTTACCAGACGAGGCACCTAGGTGTCCTAAAAAGCCTACTGGCGTTCAAATGCTGCAGAGCAGCGACTACGGCCTCATGGAAACTGCTACACGCCTCTGCTTGTGCATAGCATTTCAGGGCCTTACCTCGAGGCAAGTTCTCACGTTGCTTGCCCTGTGAGCGACACAGCATGTTAGGATGCTGTTATTTCTCCTTGACTAGAGTGACTTCAGGAACGAGGTCCTCGATCAATTCTAAGCAGAGTGTTTCCTCAGAGCAGCTCAGACGAGGGCAATGTCGAAGACTTCCAGGGCATGTTGGACTGCCTAGAAATGTGGTTCTGATGCTGTTCGAGGGTTCTGGAAATGTAGCTCTCCTGAAGTAACGTATAGTGTGTTGCCCGAGACTCGGCAGACACAGAGGGCCTCCGAGGGACGTATGGGACTCAATGCTGCTCAGCAGGCCCACAGGGGTGTGGAGGGAGTCAGTGATCTTGGAAGCAAAATGATGCTCACCCGAGAGACCTAGGAGTCCTGAAAAGGGTCCTTCCTTTAATATAAAGCAGAACCTCCACTAAGAGCTCATGGAAAGAGCTGCATGCCTCCCTTTCTGCAGGGCTACTCAGGGCCTTACCTCGAGGCGAGGACTCACGTGGAGATTCCCTTTGGCTCTAGAGCATGGCAAGGTGAGCCCCACCCCGGCCAGTGAAGCTCCGTGTGTAGCCAGAGAAAACTCATTTTCTTCCCAGACCCATGGCTACAGTGGTCACGGGGCGGTCAACAGCAGAGAATTTCAGGGAGCTTCACGGCAGCAAGAATGGAGGTTTCCAAAGAGAAAAGCAAGGCTAGTACCATCACGACCCCATTTCCATGTGCACAGGCAGCATCCAAAACTCTGGTTTCTCACAAGACAAAAGAGACACAGCGTACCCACTAGTTCCTTCCCTGAAGCAACTTCTCGAGGCACGGCGTTCTGCATCTAGTGCACGGCCTCAACCAAGGAACGCCCTAGTTAGGCCTCGGGGCCGGTGCCTCTTCAAAAGCCTGCAGTGCTAGAGGAAAAACTCTGCTTTAGTTGCAATACGAACGCAAGCCGATTTTCTCCTGGAGGCAGGGTGACTTCAGGTAGGAGGTCCTGGAAGGAAGGCGAAGCCTAGTGTTTTCCTCAATGCAGCTCAGACTAGGGAATGTGTGCGCGATTTCCACAGCAAGTTGGAACTTGCCAAAACGGAGCTCGTCAACCTGTGCGAGTGCTGTTCGATCAAGATCTCCTAAGAAAGACTGCAGTGTGTTGCCCATGACTCAGCAGGCACAGAGGAACTCCGAGGGACATATGGGCCACGTTGTTGCTCAGCAGGCCTACAGGAGTGTGGAGGATCTCAGTGATCTTGGAACGAAAAGGATGCTCACCCGAGGGGCCTAGGAGTGCTGAAAAGTGTACTTCCTTTAAAATAAAGCAGAACAGCGACTAAGAGCTCATGGAAAGAGCTGCATGCCTCCCTTTCTGTCTGGCTACTCAGGGCCTTACCTCGAGGCAGGGACTCACGTTGAGATTCCCTTTAGCTCTAGAGCATGGCAAGATGAGTCCCACCCCGGATAATGAAGCACCCTGTGTAGCCAGAGAAAACTCATTTTCTTCCCAGACCAATGCCTACAATAGCCAGGGTCCTGTCAACAGCAGAGAATTCAGGGAGCTTCAAGGCAGCATGAATGGAGCTTTCAAAATGGATAAGCGAGTCTACTACCAACATGCCCACATTTCCCTAGGCACAAACAGCATACATCCCTGTGGTTTCACACAACTCAAAAGAGACACAGATTACACACTGAATCAAATTCTCGTGGCAGGGTGTTCTGCATCTAGTGAACTGCCTCAACCAAGGAACGCCCTAGCTAGGCCTCTGGGCTCGTGCCTATTCAAAAGCTTGCAGTGCTATAGGAAGAACTGTGCTTTAGTTGCAATAGGAAGCAAGGCGTCCTTCTCCTGGAGGCAGGGTGACTTCAGGTAGGAGTTCCTGGAAGGAAGGGGAAGCCTAGTGTTTTTCTCAGTGCAGCTCAGACTAGGGAATGTGTGCGACTTCCACAGCAAGTCGGAACTTGCCAGAACGGTGCTCGTGAACCTGTGCGAGTGCTGTGAAACCAAGATATCCCAAGAAAGAGTGCAGTGTGTTGCCCATGACTCAGCAGACACAGAGGACCTCCGAGGGACCTAAGGGCCTCGTTGTTGCTCAGCAAGCCAACAGGGGTGTGGAGGTACTCAGTGATCTTGGTACTAAAATGAGGCTGCCCCGGGGGTCCTAGGAGTGCTGAAAAGGCTACTTCCTTTAATATAAAGGAGAACAGCGACTAAGAGCTCATGGAAAGAGCTGCATGCCTCCCTTTCTGCATGGCTACTCAGGGCCTTACCTCGAGGCAAGGACTGACGTTGAGATTCCTTATAGCTCTAGAGCATGGCAAGATGAGTCCCAGCCCTGGGTATGAAGCACACTGGGTAGCCAGAGAAAACTCATTTTCTCCCCAGACCAATGCCTACAATAGCCAGGGGCCTGTCCACAGCAGAGAATTTCAGGGAGCTTCACGGCAGCAAGAATGGAGGTTTCCAAATGGGAAACAAGGCTATTACCATCATATACCCCCATTTCCGTGGGCACAGGCAGCATACATCTCTGTGGTTTCTAACAAGTCAAAAGAGACCCAGAGTACACACTGGTTGCTTCCCTGAATCAACTTCTCGAGGCAGGGTGTTCTACCTCTAGTGAACGGCCTCACCAGGGAAAGCCCTAGCTAGGCCTCTGGGCCCTTGCCTATTCCAAAGCCTGCAGTGCTACAGGAGAAACTGTGCTTCCGTTGCAATAGGAACGCAGCCGTCTTTCTCCTGGAGGCAGGGTGACTTCAGGTAGGAGGTCCTGGATGGAAGGAGAAGCCTAGTGTTTTTCTCTGTGCAGCTCAGACTAGGGAATGAGTGTGACTTCCACGGCATGTTGGAACTTGCTAGAACGGTGCTCGTCAATCTGTGCGATTGCTGGCTAAATCCAGATGTCCCAATAAGAGTGCACTGTGTAGCCCTTCACTCGGCATACACACTGTGAGTCGGAAAGCTCCTGGCCTGGATAGTGCTTAGAATGGCCAGGTGAGACTGAGGGTACTCGGTGTTCTTGCAGGGAATAAGTTTACCAGACGAGGCACCTAGGTGTCCTAAAAAGCCTACTGGCGTTCAAATGCTGCAGAGCAGCGACTACGGCCTCATGGAAACTGCTACACGCCTCTGCTTGTGCATAGCATTTCAGGGCCTTACCTCGAGGCAAGTTCTCACGTTGCTTGCCCTGGGAGCGACACAGCATGTTAGGATGCTGTATTTCTCCTTGACTAGAGTGACTTCAGGAACGAGGTCCTCGATCAATTCTAAGCAGAGTGTTTCCTCAGAGCAGCTCAGACGAGGGCAATGTCGAAGACTTCCAGGGCATGTTGGACTGCCTAGAAATGTGGTTCTGATGCTGTTCGAGGGTTCTGGAAATGTAGCTCTCCTGAAGTAACGTATAGTGTGTTGCCCGAGACTCGGCAGACACAGAGGGCCTCCGAGGGACGTATGGGACTCAATGCTGCTCAGCAGGCCCACAGGGGTGTGGAGGGAGTCAGTGATCTTGGAAGCAAAATGATGCTCACCCGAGAGACCTAGGAGTCCTGAAAAGGGTCCTTCCTTTAATATAAAGCAGAACCTCCACTAAGAGCTCATGGAAAGAGCTGCATGCCTCCCTTTCTGCAGGGCTACTCAGGGCCTTACCTCGAGGCGAGGACTCACGTGGAGATTCCCTTTGGCTCTAGAGCATGGCAAGGTGAGCCCCACCCCGGCCAGTGAAGCTCCGTGTGTAGCCAGAGAAAACTCATTTTCTTCCCAGACCCATGGCTACAGTGGTCACGGGGCGGTCAACAGCAGAGAATTTCAGGGAGCTTCACGGCAGCAAGAATGGAGGTTTCCAAAGAGAAAAGCAAGGCTAGTACCATCACGACCCCATTTCCATGTGCACAGGCAGCATCCAAAACTCTGGTTTCTCACAAGACAAAAGAGACACAGCGTACCCACTAGTTCCTTCCCTGAAGCAACTTCTCGAGGCACGGCGTTCTGCATCTAGTGCACGGCCTCAACCAAGGAACGCCCTAGTTAGGCCTCGGGGCCGGTGCCTCTTCAAAAGCCTGCAGTGCTAGAGGAAAAACTCTGCTTTAGTTGCAATACGAACGCAAGCCGATTTTCTCCTGGAGGCAGGGTGACTTCAGGTAGGAGGTCCTGGAAGGAAGGCGAAGCCTAGTGTTTTCCTCAATGCAGCTCAGACTAGGGAATGTGTGCGCGATTTCCACAGCAAGTTGGAACTTGCCAAAACGGAGCTCGTCAACCTGTGCGAGTGCTGTTCGATCAAGATCTCCTAAGAAAGACTGCAGTGTGTTGCCCATGACTCAGCAGGCACAGAGGAACTCCGAGGGACATATGGGCCACGTTGTTGCTCAGCAGGCCTACAGGAGTGTGGAGGATCTCAGTGATCTTGGAACGAAAAGGATGCTCACCCGAGGGGCCTAGGAGTGCTGAAAAGTGTACTTCCTTTAAAATAAAGCAGAACAGCGACTAAGAGCTCATGGAAAGAGCTGCATGCCTCCCTTTCTGTCTGGCTACTCAGGGCCTTACCTCGAGGCAGGGACTCACGTTGAGATTCCCTTTAGCTCTAGAGCATGGCAAGATGAGTCCCACCCCGGATAATGAAGCACCCTGTGTAGCCAGAGAAAACTCATTTTCTTCCCAGACCAATGCCTACAATAGCCAGGGTCCTGTCAACAGCAGAGAATTCAGGGAGCTTCAAGGCAGCATGAATGGAGCTTTCAAAATGGATAAGCGAGTCTACTACCAACATGCCCACATTTCCCTAGGCACAAACAGCATACATCCCTGTGGTTTCACACAACTCAAAAGAGACACAGATTACACACTGAATCAAATTCTCGTGGCAGGGTGTTCTGCATCTAGTGAACTGCCTCAACCAAGGAACGCCCTAGCTAGGCCTCTGGGCTCGTGCCTATTCAAAAGCTTGCAGTGCTATAGGAAGAACTGTGCTTTAGTTGCAATAGGAAGCAAGGCGTCCTTCTCCTGGAGGCAGGGTGACTTCAGGTAGGAGTTCCTGGAAGGAAGGGGAAGCCTAGTGTTTTTCTCAGTGCAGCTCAGACTAGGGAATGTGTGCGACTTCCACAGCAAGTCGGAACTTGCCAGAACGGTGCTCGTGAACCTGTGCGAGTGCTGTGAAACCAAGATATCCCAAGAAAGAGTGCAGTGTGTTGCCCATGACTCAGCAGACACAGAGGACCTCCGAGGGACCTAAGGGCCTCGTTGTTGCTCAGCAAGCCAACAGGGGTGTGGAGGTACTCAGTGATCTTGGTACTAAAATGAGGCTGCCCCGAGGGTCCTAGGAGTGCTGAAAAGGCTACTTCCTTTAATATAAAGGAGAACAGCGACTAAGAGCTCATGGAAAGAGCTGCATGCCTCCCTTTCTGCATGGCTACTCAGGGCCTTACCTCGAGGCAAGGACTGACGTTGAGATTCCTTATAACTCTAGAGCATGGCAAGATGAGTCCCAGCCCTGGGTATGAAGCACACTGGGTAGCCAGAGAAAACTCATTTTCTCCCAGACCAATGCCTACAATAGCCAGGGGCCTGTCCACAGCAGAGAATTTCAGGGAGCTTCACGGCAGCAAGAATGGAGGTTTCCAAATGGGAAACAAGGCTATTACCATCATATACCCCCATTTCCGTGGGCACAGGCAGCATACATCTCTGTGGTTTCTAACAAGTCAAAAGAGACCCAGAGTACACACTGGTTGCTTCCCTGAATCAACTTCTCGAGGCAGGGTGTTCTACCTCTAGTGAACGGCCTCACCAGGGAAAGCCCTAGCTAGGCCTCTGGGCCCTTGCCTATTCCAAAGCCTGCAGTGCTACAGGAGAAACTGTGCTTCAGTTGCAATAGGAACGCAGCCGTCTTTCTCCTGGAGGCAGGGTGACTTCAGGTAGGAGGTCCTGGATGGAAGGAGAAGCCTAGTGTTTTTCTCTGTGCAGCTCAGACTAGGGAATGAGTGTGACTTCCACGGCATGTTGGAACTTGCTAGAACGGTGCTCGTCAATCTGTGCGATTGCTGGCTAAATCCAGATGTCCCAATAAGAGTGCACTGTGTAGCCCTTCACTCGGCATACACACTGTGAGTCGGAAAGCTCCTGGCCTGGATAGTGCTTAGAATGGCCAGGTGAGACTGAGGGTACTCGGTGTTCTTGCAGGGAATAAGTTTACCAGACGAGGCACCTAGGTGTCCTAAAAAGCCTACTGGCGTTCAAATGCTGCAGAGCAGCGACTACGGCCTCATGGAAACTGCTACACGCCTCTGCTTGTGCATAGCATTTCAGGGCCTTACCTCGAGGCAAGTTCTCACGTTGCTTGCCCTGTGAGCGACACAGCATGTTAGGATGCTGTATTTCTCCTTGACTAGAGTGACTTCAGGAACGAGGTCCTCGATCAATTCTAAGCAGAGTGTTTCCTCAGAGCAGCTCAGACGAGGGCAATGTCGAAGACTTCCAGGGCATGTTGGACTGCCTAGAAATGTGGTTCTGATGCTGTTCGAGGGTTCTGGAAATGTAGCTCTCCTGAAGTAACGTATAGTGTGTTGCCCGAGACTCGGCAGACACAGAGGGCCTCCGAGGGACGTATGGGACTCAATGCTGCTCAGCAGGCCCACAGGGTGTGGAGGGAGTCAGTGATCTTGGAAGCAAAATGATGCTCACCCGAGAGACCTAGGAGTCCTGAAAAGGGTCCTTCCTTTAATATAAAGCAGAACCTCCACTAAGAGCTCATGGAAAGAGCTGCATGCCTCCCTTTCTGCAGGGCTACTCAGGGCCTTACCTCGAGGCGAGGACTCACGTGGAGATTCCCTTTGGCTCTAGAGCATGGCAAGGTGAGCCCCACCCCGGCCAGTGAAGCTCCGTGTGTAGCCAGAGAAAACTCATTTTCTTCCCAGACCCATGGCTACAGTGGTCACGGGGCGGTCAACAGCAGAGAATTTCAGGGAGCTTCACGGCAGCAAGAATGGAGGTTTCCAAAGAGAAAAGCAAGGCTAAAGTACCATCACGACCCCATTTCCATGTGCACAGGCAGCATCCAAAACTCTGGTTTCTCACAAGACAAAAGAGACACAGCGTACCCACTAGTTCCTTCCCTGAAGCATCTTCTCGAGGCACGGCGTTCTGCATCTAGTGCACGGCCTCAACCAAGGAACGCCCTAGTTAGGCCTCGGGGCCGGTGCCTCTTCAAAAGCCTGCAGTGCTAGAGGAAAAACTCTGCTTTAGTTGCAATACGAACGCAAGCCGATTTTCTCCTGGAGGCAGGGTGACTTCAGGTAGGAGGTCCTGGAAGGAAGGCGAAGCCTAGTGTTTTCCTCAATGCAGCTCAGACTAGGGAATGTGTGCGCGATTTCCACAGCAAGTTGGAACTTGCCAAAACGGAGCTCGTCAACCTGTGCGAGTGCTGTTCGATCAAGATCTCCTAAGAAAGACTGCAGTGTGTTGCCCATGACTCAGCAGGCACAGAGGAACTCCGAGGGACATATGGGCCACGTTGTTGCTCAGCAGGCCTACAGGAGTGTGGAGGATCTCAGTGATCTTGGAACGAAATGGATGCTCACCCGAGGGGCCTAGGAGTGCTGAAAAGTGTACTTCCTTTAAAATAAAGCAGAACAGCGACTAAGAGCTCATGGAAAGAGCTGCATGCCTCCCTTTCTGTCTGGCTACTCAGGGCCTTACCTCGAGGCAGGGACTCACGTTGAGATTCCCTTTAGCTCTAGAGCATGGCAAGATGAGTCCCACCCCGGATAATGAAGCACCCTGTGTAGCCAGAGAAAACTCATTTTCTTCCCAGACCAATGCCTACAATAGCCAGGGTCCTGTCAACAGCAGAGAATTCAGGGAGCTTCAAGGCAGCATGAATGGAGCTTTCAAAATGGATAAGCGAGTCTACTACCAACATGCCCACATTTCCCTAGGCACAAACAGCATACATCCCTGTGGTTTCACACAACTCAAAAGAGACACAGATTACACACTGAATCAAATTCTCGTGGCAGGGTGTTCTGCATCTAGTGAACTGCCTCAACCAAGGAACGCCCTAGCTAGGCCTCTGGGCTCGTGCCTATTCAAAAGCTTGCAGTGCTATAGGAAGAACTGTGCTTTAGTTGCAATAGGAAGCAAGGCGTCCTTCTCCTGGAGGCAGGGTGACTTCAGGTAGGAGTTCCTGGAAGGAAGGGGAAGCCTAGTGTTTTTCTCAGTGCAGCTCAGACTAGGGAATGTGTGCGACTTCCACAGCAAGTCGGAACTTGCCAGAACGGTGCTCGTGAACCTGTGCGAGTGCTGTGAAACCAAGATATCCCAAGAAAGAGTGCAGTGTGTTGCCCATGACTCAGCAGACACAGAGGACCTCCGAGGGACCTAAGGGCCTCGTTGTTGCTCAGCAAGCCAACAGGGGTGTGGAGGTACTCAGTGATCTTGGTACTAAAATGAGGCTGCCCCGGGGGTCCTAGGAGTGCTGAAAAGGCTACTTCCTTTAATATAAAGGAGAACAGCGACTAAGAGCTCATGGAAAGAGCTGCATGCCTCCCTTTCTGCATGGCTACTCAGGGCCTTACCTCGAGGCAAGGACTGACGTTGAGATTCCTTATAGCTCTAGAGCATGGCAAGATGAGTCCCAGCCCTGGGTATGAAGCACACTGGGTAGCCAGAGAAAACTCATTTTCTCCCCAGACCAATGCCTACAATAGCCAGGGGCCTGTCCACAGCAGAGAATTTCAGGGAGCTTCACGGCAGCAAGAATGGAGGTTTCCAAATGGGAAACAAGGCTATTACCATCATATACCCCCATTTCCGTGGGCACAGGCAGCATACATCTCTGTGGTTTCTAACAAGTCAAAAGAGACCCAGAGTACACACTGGTTGCTTCCCTGAATCAACTTCTCGAGGCAGGGTGTTCTACCTCTAGTGAACGGCCTCACCAGGGAAAGCCCTAGCTAGGCCTCTGGGCCCTTGCCTATTCCAAAGCCTGCAGTGCTACAGGAGAAACTGTGCTTCAGTTGCAATAGGAACGCAGCCGTCTTTCTCCTGGAGGCAGGGTGACTTCAGGTAGGAGGTCCTGGATGGAAGGAGAAGCCTAGTGTTTTTCTCTGTGCAGCTCAGACTAGGGAATGAGTGTGACTTCCACGGCATGTTGGAACTTGCTAGAACGGTGCTCGTCAATCTGTGCGATTGCTGGCTAAATCCAGATGTCCCAATAAGAGTGCACTGTGTAGCCCTTCACTCGGCATACACACTGTGAGTCGGAAAGCTCCTGGCCTGGATAGTGCTTAGAATGGCCAGGTGAGACTGAGGGTACTCGGTGTTCTTGCAGGGAATAAGTTTACCAGACGAGGCACCTAGGTGTCCTAAAAAGCCTACTGGCGTTCAAATGCTGCAGAGCAGCGACTACGGCCTCATGGAAACTGCTACACGCCTCTGCTTGTGCATAGCATTTCAGGGCCTTACCTCGAGGCAAGTTCTCACGTTGCTTGCCCTGTGAGCGACACAGCATGTTAGGATGCTGTTATTTCTCCTTGACTAGAGTGACTTCAGGAACGAGGTCCTCGATCAATTCTAAGCAGAGTGTTTCCTCAGAGCAGCTCAGACGAGGGCAATGTCGAAGACTTCCAGGGCATGTTGGACTGCCTAGAAATGTGGTTCTGATGCTGTTCGAGGGTTCTGGAAATGTAGCTCTCCTGAAGTAACGTATAGTGTGTTGCCCGAGACTCGGCAGACACAGAGGGCCTCCGAGGGACGTATGGGACTCAATGCTGCTCAGCAGGCCCACAGGGGTGTGGAGGGAGTCAGTGATCTTGGAAGCAAAATGATGCTCACCCGAGAGACCTAGGAGTCCTGAAAAGGGTCCTTCCTTTAATATAAAGCAGAACCTCCACTAAGAGCTCATGGAAAGAGCTGCATGCCTCCCTTTCTGCAGGGCTACTCAGGGCCTTACCTCGAGGCGAGGACTCACGTGGAGATTCCCTTTGGCTCTAGAGCATGGCAAGGTGAGCCCCACCCCGGCCAGTGAAGCTCCGTGTGTAGCCAGAGAAAACTCATTTTCTTCCCAGACCCATGGCTACAGTGGTCACGGGGCGGTCAACAGCAGAGAATTTCAGGGAGCTTCACGGCAGCAAGAATGGAGGTTTCCAAAGAGAAAAGCAAGGCTAGTACCATCACGACCCCATTTCCATGTGCACAGGCAGCATCCAAAACTCTGGTTTCTCACAAGACAAAAGAGACACAGCGTACCCACTAGTTCCTTCCCTGAAGCAAATTCTCGAGGCACGGCGTTCTGCATCTAGTGCACGGCCTCAACCAAGGAACGCCCTAGTTAGGCCTCGGGGCCGGTGCCTCTTCAAAAGCCTGCAGTGCTAGAGGAAAAACTCTGCTTTAGTTGCAATACGAACGCAAGCCGATTTTCTCCTGGAGGCAGGGTGACTTCAGGTAGGAGGTCCTGGAAGGAAGGCGAAGCCTAGTGTTTTCCTCAATGCAGCTCAGACTAGGGAATGTGTGCGCGATTTCCACAGCAAGTTGGAACTTGCCAAAACGGAGCTCGTCAACCTGTGCGAGTGCTGTTCGATCAAGATCTCCTAAGAAAGACTGCAGTGTGTTGCCCATGACTCAGCAGGCACAGAGGAACTCCGAGGGACATATGGGCCACGTTGTTGCTCAGCAGGCCTACAGGAGTGTGGAGGATCTCAGTGATCTTGGAACGAAAAGGATGCTCACCCGAGGGGCCTAGGAGTGCTGAAAAGTGTACTTCCTTTAAAATAAAGCAGAACAGCGACTAAGAGCTCATGGAAAGAGCTGCATGCCTCCCTTTCTGTCTGGCTACTCAGGGCCTTACCTCGAGGCAGGGACTCACGTTGAGATTCCCTTTAGCTCTAGAGCATGGCAAGATGAGTCCCACCCCGGATAATGAAGCACCCTGTGTAGCCAGAGAAAACTCATTTTCTTCCCAGACCAATGCCTACAATAGCCAGGGTCCTGTCAACAGCAGAGAATTCAGGGAGCTTCAAGGCAGCATGAATGGAGCTTTCAAAATGGATAAGCGAGTCTACTACCAACATGCCCACATTTCCCTAGGCACAAACAGCATACATCCCTGTGGTTTCACACAACTCAAAAGAGACACAGATTACACACTGAATCAAATTCTCGTGGCAGGGTGTTCTGCATCTAGTGAACTGCCTCAACCAAGGAACGCCCTAGCTAGGCCTCTGGGCTCGTGCCTATTCAAAAGCTTGCAGTGCTATAGGAAGAACTGTGCTTTAGTTGCAATAGGAAGCAAGGCGTCCTTCTCCTGGAGGCAGGGTGACTTCAGGTAGGAGTTCCTGGAAGGAAGGGGAAGCCTAGTGTTTTTCTCAGTGCAGCTCAGACTAGGGAATGTGTGCGACTTCCACAGCAAGTCGGAACTTGCCAGAACGGTGCTCGTGAACCTGTGCGAGTGCTGTGAAACCAAGATATCCCAAGAAAGAGTGCAGTGTGTTGCCCATGACTCAGCAGACACAGAGGACCTCCGAGGGACCTAAGGGCCTCGTTGTTGCTCAGCAAGCCAACAGGGGTGTGGAGGTACTCAGTGATCTTGGTACTAAAATGAGGCTGCCCCGGGGGTCCTAGGAGTGCTGAAAAGGCTACTTCCTTTAATATAAAGGAGAACAGCGACTAAGAGCTCATGGAAAGAGCTGCATGCCTCCCTTTCTGCATGGCTACTCAGGGCCTTACCTCGAGGCAAGGACTGACGTTGAGATTCCTTATAGCTCTAGAGCATGGCAAGATGAGTCCCAGCCCTGGGTATGAAGCACACTGGGTAGCCAGAGAAAACTCATTTTCTCCCCAGACCAATGCCTACAATAGCCAGGGGCCTGTCCACAGCAGAGAATTTCAGGGAGCTTCACGGCAGCAAGAATGGAGGTTTCCAAATGGGAAACAAGGCTATTACCATCATATACCCCCATTTCCGTGGGCACAGGCAGCATACATCTCTGTGGTTTCTAACAAGTCAAAAGAGACCCAGAGTACACACTGGTTGCTTCCCTGAATCAACTTCTCGAGGCAGGGTGTTCTACCTCTAGTGAACGGCCTCACCAGGGAAAGCCCTAGCTAGGCCTCTGGGCCCTTGCCTATTCCAAAGCCTGCAGTGCTACAGGAGAAACTGTGCTTCCGTTGCAATAGGAACGCAGCCGTCTTTCTCCTGGAGGCAGGGTGACTTCAGGTAGGAGGTCCTGGATGGAAGGAGAAGCCTAGTGTTTTTCTCTGTGCAGCTCAGACTAGGGAATGAGTGTGACTTCCACGGCATGTTGGAACTTGCTAGAACGGTGCTCGTCAATCTGTGCGATTGCTGGCTAAATCCAGATGTCCCAATAAGAGTGCACTGTGTAGCCCTTCACTCGGCATACACACTGTGAGTCGGAAAGCTCCTGGCCTGGATAGTGCTTAGAATGGCCAGGTGAGACTGAGGGTACTCGGTGTTCTTGCAGGGAATAAGTTTACCAGACGAGGCACCTAGGTGTCCTAAAAAGCCTACTGGCGTTCAAATGCTGCAGAGCAGCGACTACGGCCTCATGGAAACTGCTACACGCCTCTGCTTGTGCATAGCATTTCAGGGCCTTACCTCGAGGCAAGTTCTCACGTTGCTTGCCCTGGGAGCGACACAGCATGTTAGGATGCTGTATTTCTCCTTGACTAGAGTGACTTCAGGAACGAGGTCCTCGATCAATTCTAAGCAGAGTGTTTCCTCAGAGCAGCTCAGACGAGGGCAATGTCGAAGACTTCCAGGGCATGTTGGACTGCCTAGAAATGTGGTTCTGATGCTGTTCGAGGGTTCTGGAAATGTAGCTCTCCTGAAGTAACGTATAGTGTGTTGCCCGAGACTCGGCAGACACAGAGGGCCTCCGAGGGACGTATGGGACTCAATGCTGCTCAGCAGGCCCACAGGGGTGTGGAGGGAGTCAGTGATCTTGGAAGCAAAATGATGCTCACCCGAGAGACCTAGGAGTCCTGAAAAGGGTCCTTCCTTTAATATAAAGCAGAACCTCCACTAAGAGCTCATGGAAAGAGCTGCATGCCTCCCTTTCTGCAGGGCTACTCAGGGCCTTACCTCGAGGCGAGGACTCACGTGGAGATTCCCTTTGGCTCTAGAGCATGGCAAGGTGAGCCCCACCCCGGCCAGTGAAGCTCCGTGTGTAGCCAGAGAAAACTCATTTTCTTCCCAGACCCATGGCTACAGTGGTCACGGGGCGGTCAACAGCAGAGAATTTCAGGGAGCTTCACGGCAGCAAGAATGGAGGTTTCCAAAGAGAAAAGCAAGGCTAGTACCATCACGACCCCATTTCCATGTGCACAGGCAGCATCCAAAACTCTGGTTTCTCACAAGACAAAAGAGACACAGCGTACCCACTAGTTCCTTCCCTGAAGCATCTTCTCGAGGCACGGCGTTCTGCATCTAGTGCACGGCCTCAACCAAGGAACGCCCTAGTTAGGCCTCGGGGCCGGTGCCTCTTCAAAAGCCTGCAGTGCTAGAGGAAAAACTCTGCTTTAGTTGCAATACGAACGCAAGCCGATTTTCTCCTGGAGGCAGGGTGACTTCAGGTAGGAGGTCCTGGAAGGAAGGCGAAGCCTAGTGTTTTCCTCAATGCAGCTCAGACTAGGGAATGTGTGCGCGATTTCCACAGCAAGTTGGAACTTGCCAAAACGGAGCTCGTCAACCTGTGCGAGTGCTGTTCGATCAAGATCTCCTAAGAAAGACTGCAGTGTGTTGCCCATGACTCAGCAGGCACAGAGGAACTCCGAGGGACATATGGGCCACGTTGTTGCTCAGCAGGCCTACAGGAGTGTGGAGGATCTCAGTGATCTTGGAACGAAAAGGATGCTCACCCGAGGGGCCTAGGAGTGCTGAAAAGTGTACTTCCTTTAAAATAAAGCAGAACAGCGACTAAGAGCTCATGGAAAGAGCTGCATGCCTCCCTTTCTGTCTGGCTACTCAGGGCCTTACCTCGAGGCAGGGACTCACGTTGAGATTCCCTTTAGCTCTAGAGCATGGCAAGATGAGTCCCACCCCGGATAATGAAGCACCCTGTGTAGCCAGAGAAAACTCATTTTCTTCCCAGACCAATGCCTACAATAGCCAGGGTCCTGTCAACAGCAGAGAATTCAGGGAGCTTCAAGGCAGCATGAATGGAGCTTTCAAAATGGATAAGCGAGTCTACTACCAACATGCCCACATTTCCCTAGGCACAAACAGCATACATCCCTGTGGTTTCACACAACTCAAAAGAGACACAGATTACACACTGAATCAAATTCTCGTGGCAGGGTGTTCTGCATCTAGTGAACTGCCTCAACCAAGGAACGCCCTAGCTAGGCCTCTGGGCTCGTGCCTATTCAAAAGCTTGCAGTGCTATAGGAAGAACTGTGCTTTAGTTGCAATAGGAAGCAAGGCGTCCTTCTCCTGGAGGCAGGGTGACTTCAGGTAGGAGTTCCTGGAAGGAAGGGGAAGCCTAGTGTTTTTCTCAGTGCAGCTCAGACTAGGGAATGTGTGCGACTTCCACAGCAAGTCGGAACTTGCCAGAACGGTGCTCGTGAACCTGTGCGAGTGCTGTGAAACCAAGATATCCCAAGAAAGAGTGCAGTGTGTTGCCCATGACTCAGCAGACACAGAGGACCTCCGAGGGACCTAAGGGCCTCGTTGTTGCTCAGCAAGCCAACAGGGGTGTGGAGGTACTCAGTGATCTTGGTACTAAAATGAGGCTGCCCCGAGGGTCCTAGGAGTGCTGAAAAGGCTACTTCCTTTAATATAAAGGAGAACAGCGACTAAGAGCTCATGGAAAGAGCTGCATGCCTCCCTTTCTGCATGGCTACTCAGGGCCTTACCTCGAGGCAAGGACTGACGTTGAGATTCCTTATAGCTCTAGAGCATGGCAAGATGAGTCCCAGCCCTGGGTATGAAGCACACTGGGTAGCCAGAGAAAACTCATTTTCTCCCCAGACCAATGCCTACAATAGCCAGGGGCCTGTCCACAGCAGAGAATTTCAGGGAGCTTCACGGCAGCAAGAATGGAGGTTTCCAAATGGGAAACAAGGCTATTACCATCATATACCCCCATTTCCGTGGGCACAGGCAGCATACATCTCTGTGGTTTCTAACAAGTCAAAAGAGACCCAGAGTACACACTGGTTGCTTCCCTGAATCAACTTCTCGAGGCAGGGTGTTCTACCTCTAGTGAACGGCCTCACCAGGGAAAGCCCTAGCTAGGCCTCTGGGCCCTTGCCTATTCCAAAGCCTGCAGTGCTACAGGAGAAACTGTGCTTCAGTTGCAATAGGAACGCAGCCGTCTTTCTCCTGGAGGCAGGGTGACTTCAGGTAGGAGGTCCTGGATGGAAGGAGAAGCCTAGTGTTTTTCTCTGTGCAGCTCAGACTAGGGAATGAGTGTGACTTCCACGGCATGTTGGAACTTGCTAGAACGGTGCTCGTCAATCTGTGCGATTGCTGGCTAAATCCAGATGTCCCAATAAGAGTGCACTGTGTAGCCCTTCACTCGGCATACACACTGTGAGTCGGAAAGCTCCTGGCCTGGATAGTGCTTAGAATGGCCAGGTGAGACTGAGGGTACTCGGTGTTCTTGCAGGGAATAAGTTTACCAGACGAGGCACCTAGGTGTCCTAAAAAGCCTACTGGCGTTCAAATGCTGCAGAGCAGCGACTACGGCCTCATGGAAACTGCTACACGCCTCTGCTTGTGCATAGCATTTCAGGGCCTTACCTCGAGGCAAGTTCTCACGTTGCTTGCCCTGTGAGCGACACAGCATGTTAGGATGCTGTATTTCTCCTTGACTAGAGTGACTTCAGGAACGAGGTCCTCGATCAATTCTAAGCAGAGTGTTTCCTCAGAGCAGCTCAGACGAGGGCAATGTCGAAGACTTCCAGGGCATGTTGGACTGCCTAGAAATGTGGTTCTGATGCTGTTCGAGGGTTCTGGAAATGTAGCTCTCCTGAAGTAACGTATAGTGTGTTGCCCGAGACTCGGCAGACACAGAGGGCCTCCGAGGGACGTATGGGACTCAATGCTGCTCAGCAGGCCCACAGGGGTGTGGAGGGAGTCAGTGATCTTGGAAGCAAAATGATGCTCACCCGAGAGACCTAGGAGTCCTGAAAAGGGTCCTTCCTTTAATATAAAGCAGAACCTCCACTAAGAGCTCATGGAAAGAGCTGCATGCCTCCCTTTCTGCAGGGCTACTCAGGGCCTTACCTCGAGGCGAGGACTCACGTGGAGATTCCCTTTGGCTCTAGAGCATGGCAAGGTGAGCCCCACCCCGGCCAGTGAAGCTCCGTGTGTAGCCAGAGAAAACTCATTTTCTTCCCAGACCCATGGCTACAGTGGTCACGGGGCGGTCAACAGCAGAGAATTTCAGGGAGCTTCACGGCAGCAAGAATGGAGGTTTCCAAAGAGAAAAGCAAGGCTAGTACCATCACGACCCCATTTCCATGTGCACAGGCAGCATCCAAAACTCTGGTTTCTCACAAGACAAAAGAGACACAGCGTACCCACTAGTTCCTTCCCTGAAGCAACTTCTCGAGGCACGGCGTTCTGCATCTAGTGCACGGCCTCAACCAAGGAACGCCCTAGTTAGGCCTCGGGGCCGGTGCCTCTTCAAAAGCCTGCAGTGCTAGAGGAAAAACTCTGCTTTAGTTGCAATACGAACGCAAGCCGATTTTCTCCTGGAGGCAGGGTGACTTCAGGTAGGAGGTCCTGGAAGGAAGGCGAAGCCTAGTGTTTTCCTCAATGCAGCTCAGACTAGGGAATGTGTGCGCGATTTCCACAGCAAGTTGGAACTTGCCAAAACGGAGCTCGTCAACCTGTGCGAGTGCTGTTCGATCAAGATCTCCTAAGAAAGACTGCAGTGTGTTGCCCATGACTCAGCAGGCACAGAGGAACTCCGAGGGACATATGGGCCACGTTGTTGCTCAGCAGGCCTACAGGAGTGTGGAGGATCTCAGTGATCTTGGAACGAAAAGGATGCTCACCCGAGGGGCCTAGGAGTGCTGAAAAGTGTACTTCCTTTAAAATAAAGCAGAACAGCGACTAAGAGCTCATGGAAAGAGCTGCATGCCTCCCTTTCTGTCTGGCTACTCAGGGCCTTACCTCGAGGCAGGGACTCACGTTGAGATTCCCTTTAGCTCTAGAGCATGGCAAGATGAGTCCCACCCCGGATAATGAAGCACCCTGTGTAGCCAGAGAAAACTCATTTTCTTCCCAGACCAATGCCTACAATAGCCAGGGTCCTGTCAACAGCAGAGAATTCAGGGAGCTTCAAGGCAGCATGAATGGAGCTTTCAAAATGGATAAGCGAGTCTACTACCAACATGCCCACATTTCCCTAGGCACAAACAGCATACATCCCTGTGGTTTCACACAACTCAAAAGAGACACAGATTACACACTGAATCAAATTCTCGTGGCAGGGTGTTCTGCATCTAGTGAACTGCCTCAACCAAGGAACGCCCTAGCTAGGCCTCTGGGCTCGTGCCTATTCAAAAGCTTGCAGTGCTATAGGAAGAACTGTGCTTTAGTTGCAATAGGAAGCAAGGCGTCCTTCTCCTGGAGGCAGGGTGACTTCAGGTAGGAGTTCCTGGAAGGAAGGGGAAGCCTAGTGTTTTTCTCAGTGCAGCTCAGACTAGGGAATGTGTGCGACTTCCACAGCAAGTCGGAACTTGCCAGAACGGTGCTCGTGAACCTGTGCGAGTGCTGTGAAACCAAGATATCCCAAGAAAGAGTGCAGTGTGTTGCCCATGACTCAGCAGACACAGAGGACCTCCGAGGGACCTAAGGGCCTCGTTGTTGCTCAGCAAGCCAACAGGGGTGTGGAGGTACTCAGTGATCTTGGTACTAAAATGAGGCTGCCCCGAGGGTCCTAGGAGTGCTGAAAAGGCTACTTCCTTTAATATAAAGGAGAACAGCGACTAAGAGCTCATGGAAAGAGCTGCATGCCTCCCTTTCTGCATGGCTACTCAGGGCCTTACCTCGAGGCAAGGACTGACGTTGAGATTCCTTATAGCTCTAGAGCATGGCAAGATGAGTCCCAGCCCTGGGTATGAAGCACACTGGGTAGCCAGAGAAAACTCATTTTCTCCCCAGACCAATGCCTACAATAGCCAGGGGCCTGTCCACAGCAGAGAATTTCAGGGAGCTTCACGGCAGCAAGAATGGAGGTTTCCAAATGGGAAACAAGGCTATTACCATCATATACCCCCATTTCCGTGGGCACAGGCAGCATACATCTCTGTGGTTTCTAACAAGTCAAAAGAGACCCAGAGTACACACTGGTTGCTTCCCTGAATCAACTTCTCGAGGCAGGGTGTTCTACCTCTAGTGAACGGCCTCACCAGGGAAAGCCCTAGCTAGGCCTCTGGGCCCTTGCCTATTCAAAAGCCTGCAGTGCTACAGGAGAAACTGTGCTTCCGTTGCAATAGGAACGCAGCCGTCTTCCTCCTGGAGGCAGGGTGACTTCAGGTAGGAGGTCCTGGATGGAAGGAGAAGCCTAGTGTTTTTCTCTGTGCAGCTCAGACTAGGGAATGAGTGTGACTTCCACGGCATGTTGGAACTTGCTAGAACGGTGCTCGTCAATCTGTGCGATTGCTGGCTAAATCCAGATGTCCCAATAAGAGTGCACTGTGTAGCCCTTCACTCGGCATACACACTGTGAGTCGGAAAGCTCCTGGCCTGGATAGTGCTTAGAATGGCCAGGTGAGACTGAGGGTACTCGGTTGTTCTTGCAGGGAATAAGTTTACCAGACGAGGCACCTAGGTGTCCTAAAAAGCCTACTGGCGTTCAAATGCTGCAGAGCAGCGACTACGGCCTCATGGAAACTGCTACACGCCTCTGCTTGTGCATAGCATTTCAGGGCCTTACCTCGAGGCAAGTTCTCACGTTGCTTGCCCTGTGAGCGACACAGCATGTTAGGATGCTGTATTTCTCCTTGACTAGAGTGACTTCAGGAACGAGGTCCTCGATCAATTCTAAGCAGAGTGTTTCCTCAGAGCAGCTCAGACGAGGGCAATGTCGAAGACTTCCAGGGCATGTTGGACTGCCTAGATATGTGGTTCTGATGCTGTTCGAGGGTTCTGGAAATGTAGCTCTCCTGAAGTAACGTATAGTGTGTTGCCCGAGACTCGGCAGACACAGAGGGCCTCCGAGGGACGTATGGGACTCAATGCTGCTCAGCAGGCCCACAGGGGTGTGGAGGGAGTCAGTGATCTTGGAAGCAAAATGATGCTCACCCGAGAGACCTAGGAGTCCTGAAAAGGGTCCTTCCTTTAATATAAAGCAGAACCTCCACTAAGAGCTCATGGAAAGAGCTGCATGCCTCCCTTTCTGCAGGGCTACTCAGGGCCTTACCTCGAGGCGAGGACTCACGTGGAGATTCCCTTTGGCTCTAGAGCATGGCAAGGTGAGCCCCACCCCGGCCAGTGAAGCTCCGTGTGTAGCCAGAGAAAACTCATTTTCTTCCCAGACCCATGGCTACAGTGGTCACGGGGCGGTCAACAGCAGAGAATTTCAGGGAGCTTCACGGCAGCAAGAATGGAGGTTTCCAAAGAGAAAAGCAAGGCTAGTACCATCACGACCCCATTTCCATGTGCACAGGCAGCATCCAAAACTCTGGTTTCTCACAAGACAAAAGAGACACAGCGTACCCACTAGTTCCTTCCCTGAAGCAACTTCTCGAGGCACGGCGTTCTGCATCTAGTGCACGGCCTCAACCAAGGAACGCCCTAGTTAGGCCTCGGGGCCGGTGCCTCTTCAAAAGCCTGCAGTGCTAGAGGAAAAACTCTGCTTTAGTTGCAATACGAACGCAAGCCGATTTTCTCCTGGAGGCAGGGTGACTTCAGGTAGGAGGTCCTGGAAGGAAGGCGAAGCCTAGTGTTTTCCTCAATGCAGCTCAGACTAGGGAATGTGTGCGCGATTTCCACAGCAAGTTGGAACTTGCCAAAACGGAGCTCGTCAACCTGTGCGAGTGCTGTTCGATCAAGATCTCCTAAGAAAGACTGCAGTGTGTTGCCCATGACTCAGCAGGCACAGAGGAACTCCGAGGGACATATGGGCCACGTTGTTGCTCAGCAGGCCTACAGGAGTGTGGAGGATCTCAGTGATCTTGGAACGAAAAGGATGCTCACCCGAGGGGCCTAGGAGTGCTGAAAAGTGTACTTCCTTTAAAATAAAGCAGAACAGCGACTAAGAGCTCATGGAAAGAGCTGCATGCCTCCCTTTCTGTCTGGCTACTCAGGGCCTTACCTCGAGGCAGGGACTCACGTTGAGATTCCCTTTAGCTCTAGAGCATGGCAAGATGAGTCCCACCCCGGATAATGAAGCACCCTGTGTAGCCAGAGAAAACTCATTTTCTTCCCAGACCAATGCCTACAATAGCCAGGGTCCTGTCAACAGCAGAGAATTCAGGGAGCTTCAAGGCAGCATGAATGGAGCTTTCAAAATGGATAAGCGAGTCTACTACCAACATGCCCACATTTCCCTAGGCACAAACAGCATACATCCCTGTGGTTTCACACAACTCAAAAGAGACACAGATTACACACTGAATCAAATTCTCGTGGCAGGGTGTTCTGCATCTAGTGAACTGCCTCAACCAAGGAACGCCCTAGCTAGGCCTCTGGGCTCGTGCCTATTCAAAAGCTTGCAGTGCTATAGGAAGAACTGTGCTTTAGTTGCAATAGGAAGCAAGGCGTCCTTCTCCTGGAGGCAGGGTGACTTCAGGTAGGAGTTCCTGGAAGGAAGGGGAAGCCTAGTGTTTTTCTCAGTGCAGCTCAGACTAGGGAATGTGTGCGACTTCCACAGCAAGTCGGAACTTGCCAGAACGGTGCTCGTGAACCTGTGCGAGTGCTGTGAAACCAAGATATCCCAAGAAAGAGTGCAGTGTGTTGCCCATGACTCAGCAGACACAGAGGACCTCCGAGGGACCTAAGGGCCTCGTTGTTGCTCAGCAAGCCAACAGGGGTGTGGAGGTACTCAGTGATCTTGGTACTAAAATGAGGCTGCCCCGAGGGTCCTAGGAGTGCTGAAAAGGCTACTTCCTTTAATATAAAGGAGAACAGCGACTAAGAGCTCATGGAAAGAGCTGCATGCCTCCCTTTCTGCATGGCTACTCAGGGCCTTACCTCGAGGCAAGGACTGACGTTGAGATTCCTTATAGCTCTAGAGCATGGCAAGATGAGTCCCAGCCCTGGGTATGAAGCACACTGGGTAGCCAGAGAAAACTCATTTTCTCCCCAGACCAATGCCTACAATAGCCAGGGGCCTGTCCACAGCAGAGAATTTCAGGGAGCTTCACGGCAGCAAGAATGGAGGTTTCCAAATGGGAAACAAGGCTATTACCATCATATACCCCCATTTCCGTGGGCACAGGCAGCATACATCTCTGTGGTTTCTAACAAGTCAAAAGAGACCCAGAGTACACACTGGTTGCTTCCCTGAATCAACTTCTCGAGGCAGGGTGTTCTACCTCTAGTGAACGGCCTCACCAGGGAAAGCCCTAGCTAGGCCTCTGGGCCCTTGCCTATTCAAAAGCCTGCAGTGCTACAGGAGAAACTGTGCTTCCGTTGCAATAGGAACGCAGCCGTCTTCCTCCTGGAGGCAGGGTGACTTCAGGTAGGAGGTCCTGGATGGAAGGAGAAGCCTAGTGTTTTTCTCTGTGCAGCTCAGACTAGGGAATGAGTGTGACTTCCACGGCATGTTGGAACTTGCTAGAACGGTGCTCGTCAATCTGTGCGATTGCTGGCTAAATCCAGATGTCCCAATAAGAGTGCACTGTGTAGCCCTTCACTCGGCATACACACTGTGAGTCGGAAAGCTCCTGGCCTGGATAGTGCTTAGAATGGCCAGGTGAGACTGAGGGTACTCGGTTGTTCTTGCAGGGAATAAGTTTACCAGACGAGGCACCTAGGTGTCCTAAAAAGCCTACTGGCGTTCAAATGCTGCAGAGCAGCGACTACGGCCTCATGGAAACTGCTACACGCCTCTGCTTGTGCATAGCATTTCAGGGCCTTACCTCGAGGCAAGTTCTCACGTTGCTTGCCCTGTGAGCGACACAGCATGTTAGGATGCTGTATTTCTCCTTGACTAGAGTGACTTCAGGAACGAGGTCCTCGATCAATTCTAAGCAGAGTGTTTCCTCAGAGCAGCTCAGACGAGGGCAATGTCGAAGACTTCCAGGGCATGTTGGACTGCCTAGATATGTGGTTCTGATGCTGTTCGAGGGTTCTGGAAATGTAGCTCTCCTGAAGTAACGTATAGTGTGTTGCCCGAGACTCGGCAGACACAGAGGGCCTCCGAGGGACGTATGGGACTCAATGCTGCTCAGCAGGCCCACAGGGGTGTGGAGGGAGTCAGTGATCTTGGAAGCAAAATGATGCTCACCCGAGAGACCTAGGAGTCCTGAAAAGGGTCCTTCCTTTAATATAAAGCAGAACCTCCACTAAGAGCTCATGGAAAGAGCTGCATGCCTCCCTTTCTGCAGGGCTACTCAGGGCCTTACCTCGAGGCGAGGACTCACGTGGAGATTCCCTTTGGCTCTAGAGCATGGCAAGGTGAGCCCCACCCCGGCCAGTGAAGCTCCGTGTGTAGCCAGAGAAAACTCATTTTCTTCCCAGACCCATGGCTACAGTGGTCACGGGGCGGTCAACAGCAGAGAATTTCAGGGAGCTTCACGGCAGCAAGAATGGAGGTTTCCAAAGAGAAAAGCAAGGCTAGTACCATCACGACCCCATTTCCATGTGCACAGGCAGCATCCAAAACTCTGGTTTCTCACAAGACAAAAGAGACACAGCGTACCCACTAGTTCCTTCCCTGAAGCAACTTCTCGAGGCACGGCGTTCTGCATCTAGTGCACGGCCTCAACCAAGGAACGCCCTAGTTAGGCCTCGGGGCCGGTGCCTCTTCAAAAGCCTGCAGTGCTAGAGGAAAAACTCTGCTTTAGTTGCAATACGAACGCAAGCCGATTTTCTCCTGGAGGCAGGGTGACTTCAGGTAGGAGGTCCTGGAAGGAAGGCGAAGCCTAGTGTTTTCCTCAATGCAGCTCAGACTAGGGAATGTGTGCGCGATTTCCACAGCAAGTTGGAACTTGCCAAAACGGAGCTCGTCAACCTGTGCGAGTGCTGTTCGATCAAGATCTCCTAAGAAAGACTGCAGTGTGTTGCCCATGACTCAGCAGGCACAGAGGAACTCCGAGGGACATATGGGCCACGTTGTTGCTCAGCAGGCCTACAGGAGTGTGGAGGATCTCAGTGATCTTGGAACGAAAAGGATGCTCACCCGAGGGGCCTAGGAGTGCTGAAAAGTGTACTTCCTTTAAAATAAAGCAGAACAGCGACTAAGAGCTCATGGAAAGAGCTGCATGCCTCCCTTTCTGTCTGGCTACTCAGGGCCTTACCTCGAGGCAGGGACTCACGTTGAGATTCCCTTTAGCTCTAGAGCATGGCAAGATGAGTCCCACCCCGGATAATGAAGCACCCTGTGTAGCCAGAGAAAACTCATTTTCTTCCCAGACCAATGCCTACAATAGCCAGGGTCCTGTCAACAGCAGAGAATTCAGGGAGCTTCAAGGCAGCATGAATGGAGCTTTCAAAATGGATAAGCGAGTCTACTACCAACATGCCCACATTTCCCTAGGCACAAACAGCATACATCCCTGTGGTTTCACACAACTCAAAAGAGACACAGATTACACACTGAATCAAATTCTCGTGGCAGGGTGTTCTGCATCTAGTGAACTGCCTCAACCAAGGAACGCCCTAGCTAGGCCTCTGGGCTCGTGCCTATTCAAAAGCTTGCAGTGCTATAGGAAGAACTGTGCTTTAGTTGCAATAGGAAGCAAGGCGTCCTTCTCCTGGAGGCAGGGTGACTTCAGGTAGGAGTTCCTGGAAGGAAGGGGAAGCCTAGTGTTTTTCTCAGTGCAGCTCAGACTAGGGAATGTGTGCGACTTCCACAGCAAGTCGGAACTTGCCAGAACGGTGCTCGTGAACCTGTGCGAGTGCTGTGAAACCAAGATATCCCAAGAAAGAGTGCAGTGTGTTGCCCATGACTCAGCAGACACAGAGGACCTCCGAGGGACCTAAGGGCCTCGTTGTTGCTCAGCAAGCCAACAGGGGTGTGGAGGTACTCAGTGATCTTGGTACTAAAATGAGGCTGCCCCGAGGGTCCTAGGAGTGCTGAAAAGGCTACTTCCTTTAATATAAAGGAGAACAGCGACTAAGAGCTCATGGAAAGAGCTGCATGCCTCCCTTTCTGCATGGCTACTCAGGGCCTTACCTCGAGGCAAGGACTGACGTTGAGATTCCTTATAACTCTAGAGCATGGCAAGATGAGTCCCAGCCCTGGGTATGAAGCACACTGGGTAGCCAGAGAAAACTCATTTTCTCCCCAGACCAATGCCTACAATAGCCAGGGGCCTGTCCACAGCAGAGAATTTCAGGGAGCTTCACGGCAGCAAGAATGGAGGTTTCCAAATGGGAAACAAGGCTATTACCATCATATACCCCCATTTCCGTGGGCACAGGCAGCATACATCTCTGTGGTTTCTAACAAGTCAAAAGAGACCCAGAGTACACACTGGTTGCTTCCCTGAATCAACTTCTCGAGGCAGGGTGTTCTACCTCTAGTGAACGGCCTCACCAGGGAAAGCCCTAGCTAGGCCTCTGGGCCCTTGCCTATTCCAAAGCCTGCAGTGCTACAGGAGAAACTGTGCTTCAGTTGCAATAGGAACGCAGCCGTCTTTCTCCTGGAGGCAGGGTGACTTCAGGTAGGAGGTCCTGGATGGAAGGAGAAGCCTAGTGTTTTTCTCTGTGCAGCTCAGACTAGGGAATGAGTGTGACTTCCACGGCATGTTGGAACTTGCTAGAACGGTGCTCGTCAATCTGTGCGATTGCTGGCTAAATCCAGATGTCCCAATAAGAGTGCACTGTGTAGCCCTTCACTCGGCATACACACTGTGAGTCGGAAAGCTCCTGGCCTGGATAGTGCTTAGAATGGCCAGGTGAGACTGAGGGTACTCGGTGTTCTTGCAGGGAATAAGTTTACCAGACGAGGCACCTAGGTGTCCTAAAAAGCCTACTGGCGTTCAAATGCTGCAGAGCAGCGACTACGGCCTCATGGAAACTGCTACACGCCTCTGCTTGTGCATAGCATTTCAGGGCCTTACCTCGAGGCAAGTTCTCACGTTGCTTGCCCTGTGAGCGACACAGCATGTTAGGATGCTGTATTTCTCCTTGACTAGAGTGACTTCAGGAACGAGGTCCTCGATCAATTCTAAGCAGAGTGTTTCCTCAGAGCAGCTCAGACGAGGGCAATGTCGAAGACTTCCAGGGCATGTTGGACTGCCTAGAAATGTGGTTCTGATGCTGTTCGAGGGTTCTGGAAATGTAGCTCTCCTGAAGTAACGTATAGTGTGTTGCCCGAGACTCGGCAGACACAGAGGGCCTCCGAGGGACGTATGGGACTCAATGCTGCTCAGCAGGCCCACAGGGGTGTGGAGGGAGTCAGTGATCTTGGAAGCAAAATGATGCTCACCCGAGAGACCTAGGAGTCCTGAAAAGGGTCCTTCCTTTAATATAAAGCAGAACCTCCACTAAGAGCTCATGGAAAGAGCTGCATGCCTCCCTTTCTGCAGGGCTACTCAGGGCCTTACCTCGAGGCGAGGACTCACGTGGAGATTCCCTTTGGCTCTAGAGCATGGCAAGGTGAGCCCCACCCCGGCCAGTGAAGCTCCGTGTGTAGCCAGAGAAAACTCATTTTCTTCCCAGACCCATGGCTACAGTGGTCACGGGGCGGTCAACAGCAGAGAATTTCAGGGAGCTTCACGGCAGCAAGAATGGAGGTTTCCAAAGAGAAAAGCAAGGCTAGTACCATCACGACCCCATTTCCATGTGCACAGGCAGCATCCAAAACTCTGGTTTCTCACAAGACAAAAGAGACACAGCGTACCCACTAGTTCCTTCCCTGAAGCAACTTCTCGAGGCACGGCGTTCTGCATCTAGTGCACGGCCTCAACCAAGGAACGCCCTAGTTAGGCCTCGGGGCCGGTGCCTCTTCAAAAGCCTGCAGTGCTAGAGGAAAAACTCTGCTTTAGTTGCAATACGAACGCAAGCCGATTTTCTCCTGGAGGCAGGGTGACTTCAGGTAGGAGGTCCTGGAAGGAAGGCGAAGCCTAGTGTTTTCCTCAATGCAGCTCAGACTAGGGAATGTGTGCGCGATTTCCACAGCAAGTTGGAACTTGCCAAAACGGAGCTCGTCAACCTGTGCGAGTGCTGTTCGATCAAGATCTCCTAAGAAAGACTGCAGTGTGTTGCCCATGACTCAGCAGGCACAGAGGAACTCCGAGGGACATATGGGCCACGTTGTTGCTCAGCAGGCCTACAGGAGTGTGGAGGATCTCAGTGATCTTGGAACGAAAAGGATGCTCACCCGAGGGGCCTAGGAGTGCTGAAAAGTGTACTTCCTTTAAAATAAAGCAGAACAGCGACTAAGAGCTCATGGAAAGAGCTGCATGCCTCCCTTTCTGTCTGGCTACTCAGGGCCTTACCTCGAGGCAGGGACTCACGTTGAGATTCCCTTTAGCTCTAGAGCATGGCAAGATGAGTCCCACCCCGGATAATGAAGCACCCTGTGTAGCCAGAGAAAACTCATTTTCTTCCCAGACCAATGCCTACAATAGCCAGGGTCCTGTCAACAGCAGAGAATTCAGGGAGCTTCAAGGCAGCATGAATGGAGCTTTCAAAATGGATAAGCGAGTCTACTACCAACATGCCCACATTTCCCTAGGCACAAACAGCATACATCCCTGTGGTTTCACACAACTCAAAAGAGACACAGATTACACACTGAATCAAATTCTCGTGGCAGGGTGTTCTGCATCTAGTGAACTGCCTCAACCAAGGAACGCCCTAGCTAGGCCTCTGGGCTCGTGCCTATTCAAAAGCTTGCAGTGCTATAGGAAGAACTGTGCTTTAGTTGCAATAGGAAGCAAGGCGTCCTTCTCCTGGAGGCAGGGTGACTTCAGGTAGGAGTTCCTGGAAGGAAGGGGAAGCCTAGTGTTTTTCTCAGTGCAGCTCAGACTAGGGAATGTGTGCGACTTCCACAGCAAGTCGGAACTTGCCAGAACGGTGCTCGTGAACCTGTGCGAGTGCTGTGAAACCAAGATATCCCAAGAAAGAGTGCAGTGTGTTGCCCATGACTCAGCAGACACAGAGGACCTCCGAGGGACCTAAGGGCCTCGTTGTTGCTCAGCAAGCCAACAGGGGTGTGGAGGTACTCAGTGATCTTGGTACTAAAATGAGGCTGCCCCGAGGGTCCTAGGAGTGCTGAAAAGGCTACTTCCTTTAATATAAAGGAGAACAGCGACTAAGAGCTCATGGAAAGAGCTGCATGCCTCCCTTTCTGCATGGCTACTCAGGGCCTTACCTCGAGGCAAGGACTGACGTTGAGATTCCTTATAGCTCTAGAGCATGGCAAGATGAGTCCCAGCCCTGGGTATGAAGCACACTGGGTAGCCAGAGAAAACTCATTTTCTCCCCAGACCAATGCCTACAATAGCCAGGGGCCTGTCCACAGCAGAGAATTTCAGGGAGCTTCACGGCAGCAAGAATGGAGGTTTCCAAATGGGAAACAAGGCTATTACCATCATATACCCCCATTTCCGTGGGCACAGGCAGCATACATCTCTGTGGTTTCTAACAAGTCAAAAGAGACCCAGAGTACACACTGGTTGCTTCCCTGAATCAACTTCTCGAGGCAGGGTGTTCTACCTCTAGTGAACGGCCTCACCAGGGAAAGCCCTAGCTAGGCCTCTGGGCCCTTGCCTATTCCAAAGCCTGCAGTGCTACAGGAGAAACTGTGCTTCAGTTGCAATAGGAACGCAGCCGTCTTTCTCCTGGAGGCAGGGTGACTTCAGGTAGGAGGTCCTGGATGGAAGGAGAAGCCTAGTGTTTTTCTCTGTGCAGCTCAGACTAGGGAATGAGTGTGACTTCCACGGCATGTTGGAACTTGCTAGAACGGTGCTCGTCAATCTGTGCGATTGCTGGCTAAATCCAGATGTCCCAATAAGAGTGCACTGTGTAGCCCTTCACTCGGCATACACACTGTGAGTCGGAAAGCTCCTGGCCTGGATAGTGCTTAGAATGGCCAGGTGAGACTGAGGGTACTCGGTGTTCTTGCAGGGAATAAGTTTACCAGACGAGGCACCTAGGTGTCCTAAAAAGCCTACTGGCGTTCAAATGCTGCAGAGCAGCGACTACGGCCTCATGGAAACTGCTACACGCCTCTGCTTGTGCATAGCATTTCAGGGCCTTACCTCGAGGCAAGTTCTCACGTTGCTTGCCCTGTGAGCGACACAGCATGTTAGGATGCTGTATTTCTCCTTGACTAGAGTGACTTCAGGAACGAGGTCCTCGATCAATTCTAAGCAGAGTGTTTCCTCAGAGCAGCTCAGACGAGGGCAATGTCGAAGACTTCCAGGGCATGTTGGACTGCCTAGAAATGTGGTTCTGATGCTGTTCGAGGGTTCTGGAAATGTAGCTCTCCTGAAGTAACGTATAGTGTGTTGCCCGAGACTCGGCAGACACAGAGGGCCTCCGAGGGACGTATGGGACTCAATGCTGCTCAGCAGGCCCACAGGGGTGTGGAGGGAGTCAGTGATCTTGGAAGCAAAATGATGCTCACCCGAGAGACCTAGGAGTCCTGAAAAGGGTCCTTCCTTTAATATAAAGCAGAACCTCCACTAAGAGCTCATGGAAAGAGCTGCATGCCTCCCTTTCTGCAGGGCTACTCAGGGCCTTACCTCGAGGCGAGGACTCACGTGGAGATTCCCTTTGGCTCTAGAGCATGGCAAGGTGAGCCCCACCCCGGCCAGTGAAGCTCCGTGTGTAGCCAGAGAAAACTCATTTTCTTCCCAGACCCATGGCTACAGTGGTCACGGGGCGGTCAACAGCAGAGAATTTCAGGGAGCTTCACGGCAGCAAGAATGGAGGTTTCCAAAGAGAAAAGCAAGGCTAGTACCATCACGACCCCATTTCCATGTGCACAGGCAGCATCCAAAACTCTGGTTTCTCACAAGACAAAAGAGACACAGCGTACCCACTAGTTCCTTCCCTGAAGCAACTTCTCGAGGCACGGCGTTCTGCATCTAGTGCACGGCCTCAACCAAGGAACGCCCTAGTTAGGCCTCGGGGCCGGTGCCTCTTCAAAAGCCTGCAGTGCTAGAGGAAAAACTCTGCTTTAGTTGCAATACGAACGCAAGCCGATTTTCTCCTGGAGGCAGGGTGACTTCAGGTAGGAGGTCCTGGAAGGAAGGCGAAGCCTAGTGTTTTCCTCAATGCAGCTCAGACTAGGGAATGTGTGCGCGATTTCCACAGCAAGTTGGAACTTGCCAAAACGGAGCTCGTCAACCTGTGCGAGTGCTGTTCGATCAAGATCTCCTAAGAAAGACTGCAGTGTGTTGCCCATGACTCAGCAGGCACAGAGGAACTCCGAGGGACATATGGGCCACGTTGTTGCTCAGCAGGCCTACAGGAGTGTGGAGGATCTCAGTGATCTTGGAACGAAAAGGATGCTCACCCGAGGGGCCTAGGAGTGCTGAAAAGTGTACTTCCTTTAAAATAAAGCAGAACAGCGACTAAGAGCTCATGGAAAGAGCTGCATGCCTCCCTTTCTGTCTGGCTACTCAGGGCCTTACCTCGAGGCAGGGACTCACGTTGAGATTCCCTTTAGCTCTAGAGCATGGCAAGATGAGTCCCACCCCGGATAATGAAGCACCCTGTGTAGCCAGAGAAAACTCATTTTCTTCCCAGACCAATGCCTACAATAGCCAGGGTCCTGTCAACAGCAGAGAATTCAGGGAGCTTCAAGGCAGCATGAATGGAGCTTTCAAAATGGATAAGCGAGTCTACTACCAACATGCCCACATTTCCCTAGGCACAAACAGCATACATCCCTGTGGTTTCACACAACTCAAAAGAGACACAGATTACACACTGAATCAAATTCTCGTGGCAGGGTGTTCTGCATCTAGTGAACTGCCTCAACCAAGGAACGCCCTAGCTAGGCCTCTGGGCTCGTGCCTATTCAAAAGCTTGCAGTGCTATAGGAAGAACTGTGCTTTAGTTGCAATAGGAAGCAAGGCGTCCTTCTCCTGGAGGCAGGGTGACTTCAGGTAGGAGTTCCTGGAAGGAAGGGGAAGCCTAGTGTTTTTCTCAGTGCAGCTCAGACTAGGGAATGTGTGCGACTTCCACAGCAAGTCGGAACTTGCCAGAACGGTGCTCGTGAACCTGTGCGAGTGCTGTGAAACCAAGATATCCCAAGAAAGAGTGCAGTGTGTTGCCCATGACTCAGCAGACACAGAGGACCTCCGAGGGACCTAAGGGCCTCGTTGTTGCTCAGCAAGCCAACAGGGGTGTGGAGGTACTCAGTGATCTTGGTACTAAAATGAGGCTGCCCCGAGGGTCCTAGGAGTGCTGAAAAGGCTACTTCCTTTAATATAAAGGAGAACAGCGACTAAGAGCTCATGGAAAGAGCTGCATGCCTCCCTTTCTGCATGGCTACTCAGGGCCTTACCTCGAGGCAAGGACTGACGTTGAGATTCCTTATAGCTCTAGAGCATGGCAAGATGAGTCCCAGCCCTGGGTATGAAGCACACTGGGTAGCCAGAGAAAACTCATTTTCTCCCCAGACCAATGCCTACAATAGCCAGGGGCCTGTCCACAGCAGAGAATTTCAGGGAGCTTCACGGCAGCAAGAATGGAGGTTTCCAAATGGGAAACAAGGCTATTACCATCATATACCCCCATTTCCGTAGGCACAGGCAGCATACATCTCTGTGGTTTCTAACAAGTCAAAAGAGACCCAGAGTACACACTGGTTGCTTCCCTGAATCAACTTCTCGAGGCAGGGTGTTCTACCTCTAGTGAACGGCCTCACCAGGGAAAGCCCTAGCTAGGCCTCTGGGCCCTTGCCTATTCAAAAGCCTGCAGTGCTACAGGAGAAACTGTGCTTCCGTTGCAATAGGAACGCAGCCGTCTTCCTCCTGGAGGCAGGGTGACTTCAGGTAGGAGGTCCTGGATGGAAGGAGAAGCCTAGTGTTTTTCTCTGTGCAGCTCAGACTAGGGAATGAGTGTGACTTCCACGGCATGTTGGAACTTGCTAGAACGGTGCTCGTCAATCTGTGCGATTGCTGGCTAAATCCAGATGTCCCAATAAGAGTGCACTGTGTAGCCCTTCACTCGGCATACACACTGTGAGTCGGAAAGCTCCTGGCCTGGATAGTGCTTAGAATGGCCAGGTGAGACTGAGGGTACTCGGTTGTTCTTGCAGGGAATAAGTTTACCAGACGAGGCACCTAGGTGTCCTAAAAAGCCTACTGGCGTTCAAATGCTGCAGAGCAGCGACTACGGCCTCATGGAAACTGCTACACGCCTCTGCTTGTGCATAGCATTTCAGGGCCTTACCTCGAGGCAAGTTCTCACGTTGCTTGCCCTGTGAGCGACACAGCATGTTAGGATGCTGTATTTCTCCTTGACTAGAGTGACTTCAGGAACGAGGTCCTCGATCAATTCTAAGCAGAGTGTTTCCTCAGAGCAGCTCAGACGAGGGCAATGTCGAAGACTTCCAGGGCATGTTGGACTGCCTAGATATGTGGTTCTGATGCTGTTCGAGGGTTCTGGAAATGTAGCTCTCCTGAAGTAACGTATAGTGTGTTGCCCGAGACTCGGCAGACACAGAGGGCCTCCGAGGGACGTATGGGACTCAATGCTGCTCAGCAGGCCCACAGGGGTGTGGAGGGAGTCAGTGATCTTGGAAGCAAAATGATGCTCACCCGAGAGACCTAGGAGTCCTGAAAAGGGTCCTTCCTTTAATATAAAGCAGAACCTCCACTAAGAGCTCATGGAAAGAGCTGCATGCCTCCCTTTCTGCAGGGCTACTCAGGGCCTTACCTCGAGGCGAGGACTCACGTGGAGATTCCCTTTGGCTCTAGAGCATGGCAAGGTGAGCCCCACCCCGGCCAGTGAAGCTCCGTGTGTAGCCAGAGAAAACTCATTTTCTTCCCAGACCCATGGCTACAGTGGTCACGGGGCGGTCAACAGCAGAGAATTTCAGGGAGCTTCACGGCAGCAAGAATGGAGGTTTCCAAAGAGAAAAGCAAGGCTAGTACCATCACGACCCCATTTCCATGTGCACAGGCAGCATCCAAAACTCTGGTTTCTCACAAGACAAAAGAGACACAGCGTACCCACTAGTTCCTTCCCTGAAGCAACTTCTCGAGGCACGGCGTTCTGCATCTAGTGCACGGCCTCAACCAAGGAACGCCCTAGTTAGGCCTCGGGGCCGGTGCCTCTTCAAAAGCCTGCAGTGCTAGAGGAAAAACTCTGCTTTAGTTGCAATACGAACGCAAGCCGATTTTCTCCTGGAGGCAGGGTGACTTCAGGTAGGAGGTCCTGGAAGGAAGGCGAAGCCTAGTGTTTTCCTCAATGCAGCTCAGACTAGGGAATGTGTGCGCGATTTCCACAGCAAGTTGGAACTTGCCAAAACGGAGCTCGTCAACCTGTGCGAGTGCTGTTCGATCAAGATCTCCTAAGAAAGACTGCAGTGTGTTGCCCATGACTCAGCAGGCACAGAGGAACTCCGAGGGACATATGGGCCACGTTGTTGCTCAGCAGGCCTACAGGAGTGTGGAGGATCTCAGTGATCTTGGAACGAAAAGGATGCTCACCCGAGGGGCCTAGGAGTGCTGAAAAGTGTACTTCCTTTAAAATAAAGCAGAACAGCGACTAAGAGCTCATGGAAAGAGCTGCATGCCTCCCTTTCTGTCTGGCTACTCAGGGCCTTACCTCGAGGCAGGGACTCACGTTGAGATTCCCTTTAGCTCTAGAGCATGGCAAGATGAGTCCCACCCCGGATAATGAAGCACCCTGTGTAGCCAGAGAAAACTCATTTTCTTCCCAGACCAATGCCTACAATAGCCAGGGTCCTGTCAACAGCAGAGAATTCAGGGAGCTTCAAGGCAGCATGAATGGAGCTTTCAAAATGGATAAGCAAGTCTACTACCAACATGCCCACATTTCCCTAGGCACAAACAGCATACATCCCTGTGGTTTCACACAACTCAAAAGAGACACAGATTACACACTGAATCAAATTCTCGTGGCAGGGTGTTCTGCATCTAGTGAACTGCCTCAACCAAGGAACGCCCTAGCTAGGCCTCTGGGCTCGTGCCTATTCAAAAGCTTGCAGTGCTATAGGAAGAACTGTGCTTTAGTTGCAATAGGAAGCAAGGCGTCCTTCTCCTGGAGGCAGGGTGACTTCAGGTAGGAGTTCCTGGAAGGAAGGGGAAGCCTAGTGTTTTTCTCAGTGCAGCTCAGACTAGGGAATGTGTGCGACTTCCACAGCAAGTCGGAACTTGCCAGAACGGTGCTCGTGAACCTGTGCGAGTGCTGTGAAACCAAGATATCCCAAGAAAGAGTGCAGTGTGTTGCCCATGACTCAGCAGACACAGAGGACCTCCGAGGGACCTAAGGGCCTCGTTGTTGCTCAGCAAGCCAACAGGGGTGTGGAGGTACTCAGTGATCTTGGTACTAAAATGAGGCTGCCCCGAGGGTCCTAGGAGTGCTGAAAAGGCTACTTCCTTTAATATAAAGGAGAACAGCGACTAAGAGCTCATGGAAAGAGCTGCATGCCTCCCTTTCTGCATGGCTACTCAGGGCCTTACCTCGAGGCAAGGACTGACGTTGAGATTCCTTATAGCTCTAGAGCATGGCAAGATGAGTCCCAGCCCTGGGTATGAAGCACACTGGGTAGCCAGAGAAAACTCATTTTCTCCCCAGACCAATGCCTACAATAGCCAGGGGCCTGTCCACAGCAGAGAATTTCAGGGAGCTTCACGGCAGCAAGAATGGAGGTTTCCAAATGGGAAACAAGGCTATTACCATCATATACCCCCATTTCCGTGGGCACAGGCAGCATACATCTCTGTGGTTTCTAACAAGTCAAAAGAGACCCAGAGTACACACTGGTTGCTTCCCTGAATCAACTTCTCGAGGCAGGGTGTTCTACCTCTAGTGAACGGCCTCACCAGGGAAAGCCCTAGCTAGGCCTCTGGGCCCTTGCCTATTCAAAAGCCTGCAGTGCTACAGGAGAAACTGTGCTTCCGTTGCAATAGGAACGCAGCCGTCTTCCTCCTGGAGGCAGGGTGACTTCAGGTAGGAGGTCCTGGGTGGAAGGAGAAGCCTAGTGTTTTTCTCTGTGCAGCTCAGACTAGGGAATGAGTGTGACTTCCACGGCATGTTGGAACTTGCTAGAACGGTGCTCGTCAATCTGTGCGATTGCTGGCTAAATCCAGATGTCCCAATAAGAGTGCACTGTGTAGCCCTTCACTCGGCATACACACTGTGAGTCGGAAAGCTCCTGGCCTGGATAGTGCTTAGAATGGCCAGGTGAGACTGAGGGTACTCGGTGTTCTTGCAGGGAATAAGTTTACCAGACGAGGCACCTAGGTGTCCTAAAAAGCCTACTGGCGTTCAAATGCTGCAGAGCAGCGACTACGGCCTCATGGAAACTGCTACACGCCTCTGCTTGTGCATAGCATTTCAGGGCCTTACCTCGAGGCAAGTTCTCACGTTGCTTGCCCTGTGAGCGACACAGCATGTTAGGATGCTGTATTTCTCCTTGACTAGAGTGACTTCAGGAACGAGGTCCTCGATCAATTCTAAGCAGAGTGTTTCCTCAGAGCAGCTCAGACGAGGGCAATGTCGAAGACTTCCAGGGCATGTTGGACTGCCTAGAAATGTGGTTCTGATGCTGTTCGAGGGTTCTGGAAATGTAGCTCTCCTGAAGTAACGTATAGTGTGTTGCCCGAGACTCGGCAGACACAGAGGGCCTCCGAGGGACGTATGGGACTCAATGCTGCTCAGCAGGCCCACAGGGGTGTGGAGGGAGTCAGTGATCTTGGAAGCAAAATGATGCTCACCCGAGAGACCTAGGAGTCCTGAAAAGGGCCCTTCCTTTAATATAAAGCAGAACCTCCACTAAGAGCTCATGGAAAGAGCTGCATGCCTCCCTTTCTGCAGGGCTACTCAGGGCCTTACCTCGAGGCGAGGACTCACGTGGAGATTCCCTTTGGCTCTAGAGCATGGCAAGGTGAGCCCCACCCCGGCCAGTGAAGCTCCGTGTGTAGCCAGAGAAAACTCATTTTCTTCCCAGACCCATGGCTACAGTGGTCACGGGGCGGTCAACAGCAGAGAATTTCAGGGAGCTTCACGGCAGCAAGAATGGAGGTTTCCAAAGAGAAAAGCAAGGCTAGTACCATCACGACCCCATTTCCATGTGCACAGGCAGCATCCAAAACTCTGGTTTCTCACAAGACAAAAGAGACACAGCGTACCCACTAGTTCCTTCCCTGAAGCAACTTCTCGAGGCACGGCGTTCTGCATCTAGTGCACGGCCTCAACCAAGGAACGCCCTAGTTAGGCCTCGGGGCCGGTGCCTCTTCAAAAGCCTGCAGTGCTAGAGGAAAAACTCTGCTTTAGTTGCAATACGAACGCAAGCCGATTTTCTCCTGGAGGCAGGGTGACTTCAGGTAGGAGGTCCTGGAAGGAAGGGGAAGCCTAGTGTTTTTCTCAGTGCAGCTCAGACTAGGGAATGTGTGCGACTTCCACAGCAAGTCGGAACTTGCCAGAACGGTGCTCGTGAACCTGTGCGAGTGCTGTGAAACCAAGATATCCCAAGAAAGAGTGCAGTGTGTTGCCCATGACTCAGCAGACACAGAGGACCTCCGAGGGACCTAAGGGCCTCGTTGTTGCTCAGCAAGCCAACAGGGGTGTGGAGGTACTCAGTGATCTTGGTACTAAAATGAGGCTGCCCCGAGGGTCCTAGGAGTGCTGAAAAGGCTACTTCCTTTAATATAAAGGAGAACAGCGACTAAGAGCTCATGGAAAGAGCTGCATGCCTCCCTTTCTGCATGGCTACTCAGGGCCTTACCTCGAGGCAAGGACTGACGTTGAGATTCCTTATAGCTCTAGAGCATGGCAAGATGAGTCCCAGCCCTGGGTATGAAGCACACTGGGTAGCCAGAGAAAACTCATTTTCTCCCCAGACCAATGCCTACAATAGCCAGGGGCCTGTCCACAGCAGAGAATTTCAGGGAGCTTCACGGCAGCAAGAATGGAGGTTTCCAAATGGGAAACAAGGCTATTACCATCATATACCCCCATTTCCGTGGGCACAGGCAGCATACATCTCTGTGGTTTCTAACAAGTCAAAAGAGACCCAGAGTACACACTGGTTGCTTCCCTGAATCAACTTCTCGAGGCAGGGTGTTCTACCTCTAGTGAACGGCCTCACCAGGGAAAGCCCTAGCTAGGCCTCTGGGCCCTTGCCTATTCCAAAGCCTGCAGTGCTACAGGAGAAACTGTGCTTCCGTTGCAATAGGAACGCAGCCGTCTTTCTCCTGGAGGCAGGGTGACTTCAGGTAGGAGGTCCTGGATGGAAGGAGAAGCCTAGTGTTTTTCTCTGTGCAGCTCAGACTAGGGAATGAGTGTGACTTCCACGGCATGTTGGAACTTGCTAGAACGGTGCTCGTCAATCTGTGCGATTGCTGGCTAAATCCAGATGTCCCAATAAGAGTGCACTGTGTAGCCCTTCACTCGGCATACACACTGTGAGTCGGAAAGCTCCTGGCCTGGATAGTGCTTAGAATGGCCAGGTGAGACTGAGGGTACTCGGTGTTCTTGCAGGGAATAAGTTTACCAGACGAGGCACCTAGGTGTCCTAAAAAGCCTACTGGCGTTCAAATGCTGCAGAGCAGCGACTACGGCCTCATGGAAACTGCTACACGCCAATGCTTGTGCATAGCATTTCAGGGCCTTACCTCGAGGCAAGTTCTCACGTTGCTTGCCCTGTGAGCGACACAGCATGTTAGGATGCTGTATTTCTCCTTGACTAGAGTGACTTCAGGAACGAGGTCCTCGATCAATTCTAAGCAGAGTGTTTCCTCAGAGCAGCTCAGACGAGGGCAATGTCGAAGACTTCCAGGGCATGTTGGACTGCCTAGAAATGTGGTTCTGATGCTGTTCGAGGGTTCTGGAAATGTAGCTCTCCTGAAGTAACGTATAGTGTGTTGCCCGAGACTCGGCAGACACAGAGGGCCTCCGAGGGACGTATGGGACTCAATGCTGCTCAGCAGGCCCACAGGGGTGTGGAGGGAGTCAGTGATCTTGGAAGCAAAATGATGCTCACCCGAGAGACCTAGGAGTCCTGAAAAGGGTCCTTCCTTTAATATAAAGCAGAACCTCCACTAAGAGCTCATGGAAAGAGCTGCATGCCTCCCTTTCTGCAGGGCTACTCAGGGCCTTACCTCGAGGCGAGGACTCACGTGGAGATTCCCTTTGGCTCTAGAGCATGGCAAGGTGAGCCCCACCCCGGCCAGTGAAGCTCCGTGTGTAGCCAGAGAAAACTCATTTTCTTCCCAGACCCATGGCTACAGTGGTCACGGGGCGGTCAACAGCAGAGAATTTCAGGGAGCTTCACGGCAGCAAGAATGGAGGTTTCCAAAGAGAAAAGCAAGGCTAGTACCATCACGACCCCATTTCCATGTGCACAGGCAGCATCCAAAACTCTGGTTTCTCACAAGACAAAAGAGACACAGCGTACCCACTAGTTCCTTCCCTGAAGCATCTTCTCGAGGCACGGCGTTCTGCATCTAGTGCACGGCCTCAACCAAGGAACGCCCTAGTTAGGCCTCGGGGCCGGTGCCTCTTCAAAAGCCTGCAGTGCTAGAGGAAAAACTCTGCTTTAGTTGCAATACGAACGCAAGCCGATTTTCTCCTGGAGGCAGGGTGACTTCAGGTAGGAGGTCCTGGAAGGAAGGCGAAGCCTAGTGTTTTCCTCAATGCAGCTCAGACTAGGGAATGTGTGCGCGATTTCCACAGCAAGTTGGAACTTGCCAAAACGGAGCTCGTCAACCTGTGCGAGTGCTGTTCGATCAAGATCTCCTAAGAAAGACTGCAGTGTGTTGCCCATGACTCAGCAGGCACAGAGGAACTCCGAGGGACATATGGGCCACGTTGTTGCTCAGCAGGCCTACAGGAGTGTGGAGGATCTCAGTGATCTTGGAACGAAAAGGATGCTCACCCGAGGGGCCTAGGAGTGCTGAAAAGTGTACTTCCTTTAAAATAAAGCAGAACAGCGACTAAGAGCTCATGGAAAGAGCTGCATGCCTCCCTTTCTGTCTGGCTACTCAGGGCCTTACCTCGAGGCAGGGACTCACGTTGAGATTCCCTTTAGCTCTAGAGCATGGCAAGATGAGTCCCACCCCGGATAATGAAGCACCCTGTGTAGCCAGAGAAAACTCATTTTCTTCCCAGACCAATGCCTACAATAGCCAGGGTCCTGTCAACAGCAGAGAATTCAGGGAGCTTCAAGGCAGCATGAATGGAGCTTTCAAAATGGATAAGCAAGTCTACTACCAACATGCCCACATTTCCCTAGGCACAAACAGCATACATCCCTGTGGTTTCACACAACTCAAAAGAGACACAGATTACACACTGAATCAAATTCTCGTGGCAGGGTGTTCTGCATCTAGTGAACTGCCTCAACCAAGGAACGCCCTAGCTAGGCCTCTGGGCTCGTGCCTATTCAAAAGCTTGCAGTGCTATAGGAAGAACTGTGCTTTAGTTGCAATAGGAAGCAAGGCGTCCTTCTCCTGGAGGCAGGGTGACTTCAGGTAGGAGTTCCTGGAAGGAAGGGGAAGCCTAGTGTTTTTCTCAGTGCAGCTCAGACTAGGGAATGTGTGCGACTTCCACAGCAAGTCGGAACTTGCCAGAACGGTGCTCGTGAACCTGTGCGAGTGCTGTGAAACCAAGATATCCCAAGAAAGAGTGCAGTGTGTTGCCCATGACTCAGCAGACACAGAGGACCTCCGAGGGACCTAAGGGCCTCGTTGTTGCTCAGCAAGCCAACAGGGGTGTGGAGGTACTCAGTGATCTTGGTACTAAAATGAGGCTGCCCCGAGGGTCCTAGGAGTGCTGAAAAGGCTACTTCCTTTAATATAAAGGAGAACAGCGACTAAGAGCTCATGGAAAGAGCTGCATGCCTCCCTTTCTGCATGGCTACTCAGGGCCTTACCTCGAGGCAAGGACTGACGTTGAGATTCCTTATAGCTCTAGAGCATGGCAAGATGAGTCCCAGCCCTGGGTATGAAGCACACTGGGTAGCCAGAGAAAACTCATTTTCTCCCCAGACCAATGCCTACAATAGCCAGGGGCCTGTCCACAGCAGAGAATTTCAGGGAGCTTCACGGCAGCAAGAATGGAGGTTTCCAAATGGGAAACAAGGCTATTACCATCATATACCCCCATTTCCGTGGGCACAGGCAGCATACATCTCTGTGGTTTCTAACAAGTCAAAAGAGACCCAGAGTACACACTGGTTGCTTCCCTGAATCAACTTCTCGAGGCAGGGTGTTCTACCTCTAGTGAACGGCCTCACCAGGGAAAGCCCTAGCTAGGCCTCTGGGCCCTTGCCTATTCCAAAGCCTGCAGTGCTACAGGAGAAACTGTGCTTCAGTTGCAATAGGAACGCAGCCGTCTTTCTCCTGGAGGCAGGGTGACTTCAGGTAGGAGGTCCTGGATGGAAGGAGAAGCCTAGTGTTTTTCTCTGTGCAGCTCAGACTAGGGAATGAGTGTGACTTCCACGGCATGTTGGAACTTGCTAGAACGGTGCTCGTCAATCTGTGCGATTGCTGGCTAAATCCAGATGTCCCAATAAGAGTGCACTGTGTAGCCCTTCACTCGGCATACACACTGTGAGTCGGAAAGCTCCTGGCCTGGATAGTGCTTAGAATGGCCAGGTGAGACTGAGGGTACTCGGTGTTCTTGCAGGGAATAAGTTTACCAGACGAGGCACCTAGGTGTCCTAAAAAGCCTACTGGCGTTCAAATGCTGCAGAGCAGCGACTACGGCCTCATGGAAACTGCTACACGCCTCTGCTTGTGCATAGCATTTCAGGGCCTTACCTCGAGGCAAGTTCTCACGTTGCTTGCCCTGTGAGCGACACAGCATGTTAGGATGCTGTATTTCTCCTTGACTAGAGTGACTTCAGGAACGAGGTCCTCGATCAATTCTAAGCAGAGTGTTTCCTCAGAGCAGCTCAGACGAGGGCAATGTCGAAGACTTCCAGGGCATGTTGGACTGCCTAGAAATGTGGTTCTGATGCTGTTCGAGGGTTCTGGAAATGTAGCTCTCCTGAAGTAACGTATAGTGTGTTGCCCGAGACTCGGCAGACACAGAGGGCCTCCGAGGGACGTATGGGACTCAATGCTGCTCAGCAGGCCCACAGGGGTGTGGAGGGAGTCAGTGATCTTGGAAGCAAAATGATGCTCACCCGAGAGACCTAGGAGTCCTGAAAAGGGTCCTTCCTTTAATATAAAGCAGAACCTCCACTAAGAGCTCATGGAAAGAGCTGCATGCCTCCCTTTCTGCAGGGCTACTCAGGGCCTTACCTCGAGGCGAGGACTCACGTGGAGATTCCCTTTGGCTCTAGAGCATGGCAAGGTGAGCCCCACCCCGGCCAGTGAAGCTCCGTGTGTAGCCAGAGAAAACTCATTTTCTTCCCAGACCCATGGCTACAGTGGTCACGGGGCGGTCAACAGCAGAGAATTTCAGGGAGCTTCACGGCAGCAAGAATGGAGGTTTCCAAAGAGAAAAGCAAGGCTAGTACCATCACGACCCCATTTCCATGTGCACAGGCAGCATCCAAAACTCTGGTTTCTCACAAGACAAAAGAGACACAGCGTACCCACTAGTTCCTTCCCTGAAGCAACTTCTCGAGGCACGGCGTTCTGCATCTAGTGCACGGCCTCAACCAAGGAACGCCCTAGTTAGGCCTCGGGGCCGGTGCCTCTTCAAAAGCCTGCAGTGCTAGAGGAAAAACTCTGCTTTAGTTGCAATACGAACGCAAGCCGATTTTCTCCTGGAGGCAGGGTGACTTCAGGTAGGAGGTCCTGGAAGGAAGGCGAAGCCTAGTGTTTTCCTCAATGCAGCTCAGACTAGGGAATGTGTGCGCGATTTCCACAGCAAGTTGGAACTTGCCAAAACGGAGCTCGTCAACCTGTGCGAGTGCTGTTCGATCAAGATCTCCTAAGAAAGACTGCAGTGTGTTGCCCATGACTCAGCAGGCACAGAGGAACTCCGAGGGACATATGGGCCACGTTGTTGCTCAGCAGGCCTACAGGAGTGTGGAGGATCTCAGTGATCTTGGAACGAAAAGGATGCTCACCCGAGGGGCCTAGGAGTGCTGAAAAGTGTACTTCCTTTAAAATAAAGCAGAACAGCGACTAAGAGCTCATGGAAAGAGCTGCATGCCTCCCTTTCTGTCTGGCTACTCAGGGCCTTACCTCGAGGCAGGGACTCACGTTGAGATTCCCTTTAGCTCTAGAGCATGGCAAGATGAGTCCCACCCCGGATAATGAAGCACCCTGTGTAGCCAGAGAAAACTCATTTTCTTCCCAGACCAATGCCTACAATAGCCAGGGTCCTGTCAACAGCAGAGAATTCAGGGAGCTTCAAGGCAGCATGAATGGAGCTTTCAAAATGGATAAGCGAGTCTACTACCAACATGCCCACATTTCCCTAGGCACAAACAGCATACATCCCTGTGGTTTCACACAACTCAAAAGAGACACAGATTACACACTGAATCAAATTCTCGTGGCAGGGTGTTCTGCATCTAGTGAACTGCCTCAACCAAGGAACGCCCTAGCTAGGCCTCTGGGCTCGTGCCTATTCAAAAGCTTGCAGTGCTATAGGAAGAACTGTGCTTTAGTTGCAATAGGAAGCAAGGCGTCGTTCTCCTGGAGGCAGGGTGACTTCAGGTAGGAGTTCCTGGAAGGAAGGGGAAGCCTAGTGTTTTTCTCAGTGCAGCTCAGACTAGGGAATGTGTGCGACTTCCACAGCAAGTCGGAACTTGCCAGAACGGTGCTCGTGAACCTGTGCGAGTGCTGTGAAACCAAGATATCCCAAGAAAGAGTGCAGTGTGTTGCCCATGACTCAGCAGACACAGAGGACCTCCGAGGGACCTAAGGGCCTCGTTGTTGCTCAGCAAGCCAACAGGGGTGTGGAGGTACTCAGTGATCTTGGTACTAAAATGAGGCTGCCCCGAGGGTCCTAGGAGTGCTGAAAAGGCTACTTCCTTTAATATAAAGGAGAACAGCGACTAAGAGCTCATGGAAAGAGCTGCATGCCTCCCTTTCTGCATGGCTACTCAGGGCCTTACCTCGAGGCAAGGACTGACGTTGAGATTCCTTATAGCTCTAGAGCATGGCAAGATGAGTCCCAGCCCTGGGTATGAAGCACACTGGGTAGCCAGAGAAAACTCATTTTCTCCCCAGACCAATGCCTACAATAGCCAGGGGCCTGTCCACAGCAGAGAATTTCAGGGAGCTTCACGGCAGCAAGAATGGAGGTTTCCAAATGGGAAACAAGGCTATTACCATCATATACCCCCATTTCCGTAGGCACAGGCAGCATACATCTCTGTGGTTTCTAACAAGTCAAAAGAGACCCAGAGTACACACTGGTTGCTTCCCTGAATCAACTTCTCGAGGCAGGGTGTTCTACCTCTAGTGAACGGCCTCACCAGGGAAAGCCCTAGCTAGGCCTCTGGGCCCTTGCCTATTCAAAAGCCTGCAGTGCTACAGGAGAAACTGTGCTTCCGTTGCAATAGGAACGCAGCCGTCTTCCTCCTGGAGGCAGGGTGACTTCAGGTAGGAGGTCCTGGATGGAAGGAGAAGCCTAGTGTTTTTCTCTGTGCAGCTCAGACTAGGGAATGAGTGTGACTTCCACGGCATGTTGGAACTTGCTAGAACGGTGCTCGTCAATCTGTGCGATTGCTGGCTAAATCCAGATGTCCCAATAAGAGTGCACTGTGTAGCCCTTCACTCGGCATACACACTGTGAGTCGGAAAGCTCCTGGCCTGGATAGTGCTTAGAATGGCCAGGTGAGACTGAGGGTACTCGGTTGTTCTTGCAGGGAATAAGTTTACCAGACGAGGCACCTAGGTGTCCTAAAAAGCCTACTGGCGTTCAAATGCTGCAGAGCAGCGACTACGGCCTCATGGAAACTGCTACACGCCTCTGCTTGTGCATAGCATTTCAGGGCCTTACCTCGAGGCAAGTTCTCACGTTGCTTGCCCTGTGAGCGACACAGCATGTTAGGATGCTGTATTTCTCCTTGACTAGAGTGACTTCAGGAACGAGGTCCTCGATCAATTCTAAGCAGAGTGTTTCCTCAGAGCAGCTCAGACGAGGGCAATGTCGAAGACTTCCAGGGCATGTTGGACTGCCTAGATATGTGGTTCTGATGCTGTTCGAGGGTTCTGGAAATGTAGCTCTCCTGAAGTAACGTATAGTGTGTTGCCCGAGACTCGGCAGACACAGAGGGCCTCCGAGGGACGTATGGGACTCAATGCTGCTCAGCAGGCCCACAGGGGTGTGGAGGGAGTCAGTGATCTTGGAAGCAAAATGATGCTCACCCGAGAGACCTAGGAGTCCTGAAAAGGGTCCTTCCTTTAATATAAAGCAGAACCTCCACTAAGAGCTCATGGAAAGAGCTGCATGCCTCCCTTTCTGCAGGGCTACTCAGGGCCTTACCTCGAGGCGAGGACTCACGTGGAGATTCCCTTTGGCTCTAGAGCATGGCAAGGTGAGCCCCACCCCGGCCAGTGAAGCTCCGTGTGTAGCCAGAGAAAACTCATTTTCTTCCCAGACCCATGGCTACAGTGGTCACGGGGCGGTCAACAGCAGAGAATTTCAGGGAGCTTCACGGCAGCAAGAATGGAGGTTTCCAAAGAGAAAAGCAAGGCTAGTACCATCACGACCCCATTTCCATGTGCACAGGCAGCATCCAAAACTCTGGTTTCTCACAAGACAAAAGAGACACAGCGTACCCACTAGTTCCTTCCCTGAAGCAACTTCTCGAGGCACGGCGTTCTGCATCTAGTGCACGGCCTCAACCAAGGAACGCCCTAGTTAGGCCTCGGGGCCGGTGCCTCTTCAAAAGCCTGCAGTGCTAGAGGAAAAACTCTGCTTTAGTTGCAATACGAACGCAAGCCGATTTTCTCCTGGAGGCAGGGTGACTTCAGGTAGGAGGTCCTGGAAGGAAGGCGAAGCCTAGTGTTTTCCTCAATGCAGCTCAGACTAGGGAATGTGTGCGCGATTTCCACAGCAAGTTGGAACTTGCCAAAACGGAGCTCGTCAACCTGTGCGAGTGCTGTTCGATCAAGATCTCCTAAGAAAGACTGCAGTGTGTTGCCCATGACTCAGCAGGCACAGAGGAACTCCGAGGGACATATGGGCCACGTTGTTGCTCAGCAGGCCTACAGGAGTGTGGAGGATCTCAGTGATCTTGGAACGAAAAGGATGCTCACCCGAGGGGCCTAGGAGTGCTGAAAAGTGTACTTCCTTTAAAATAAAGCAGAACAGCGACTAAGAGCTCATGGAAAGAGCTGCATGCCTCCCTTTCTGTCTGGCTACTCAGGGCCTTACCTCGAGGCAGGGACTCACGTTGAGATTCCCTTTAGCTCTAGAGCATGGCAAGATGAGTCCCACCCCGGATAATGAAGCACCCTGTGTAGCCAGAGAAAACTCATTTTCTTCCCAGACCAATGCCTACAATAGCCAGGGTCCTGTCAACAGCAGAGAATTCAGGGAGCTTCAAGGCAGCATGAATGGAGCTTTCAAAATGGATAAGCAAGTCTACTACCAACATGCCCACATTTCCCTAGGCACAAACAGCATACATCCCTGTGGTTTCACACAACTCAAAAGAGACACAGATTACACACTGAATCAAATTCTCGTGGCAGGGTGTTCTGCATCTAGTGAACTGCCTCAACCAAGGAACGCCCTAGCTAGGCCTCTGGGCTCGTGCCTATTCAAAAGCTTGCAGTGCTATAGGAAGAACTGTGCTTTAGTTGCAATAGGAAGCAAGGCGTCCTTCTCCTGGAGGCAGGGTGACTTCAGGTAGGAGTTCCTGGAAGGAAGGGGAAGCCTAGTGTTTTTCTCAGTGCAGCTCAGACTAGGGAATGTGTGCGACTTCCACAGCAAGTCGGAACTTGCCAGAACGGTGCTCGTGAACCTGTGCGAGTGCTGTGAAACCAAGATATCCCAAGAAAGAGTGCAGTGTGTTGCCCATGACTCAGCAGACACAGAGGACCTCCGAGGGACCTAAGGGCCTCGTTGTTGCTCAGCAAGCCAACAGGGGTGTGGAGGTACTCAGTGATCTTGGTACTAAAATGAGGCTGCCCCGAGGGTCCTAGGAGTGCTGAAAAGGCTACTTCCTTTAATATAAAGGAGAACAGCGACTAAGAGCTCATGGAAAGAGCTGCATGCCTCCCTTTCTGCATGGCTACTCAGGGCCTTACCTCGAGGCAAGGACTGACGTTGAGATTCCTTATAGCTCTAGAGCATGGCAAGATGAGTCCCAGCCCTGGGTATGAAGCACACTGGGTAGCCAGAGAAAACTCATTTTCTCCCCAGACCAATGCCTACAATAGCCAGGGGCCTGTCCACAGCAGAGAATTTCAGGGAGCTTCACGGCAGCAAGAATGGAGGTTTCCAAATGGGAAACAAGGCTATTACCATCATATACCCCCATTTCCGTGGGCACAGGCAGCATACATCTCTGTGGTTTCTAACAAGTCAAAAGAGACCCAGAGTACACACTGGTTGCTTCCCTGAATCAACTTCTCGAGGCAGGGTGTTCTACCTCTAGTGAACGGCCTCACCAGGGAAAGCCCTAGCTAGGCCTCTGGGCCCTTGCCTATTCAAAAGCCTGCAGTGCTACAGGAGAAACTGTGCTTCCGTTGCAATAGGAACGCAGCCGTCTTCCTCCTGGAGGCAGGGTGACTTCAGGTAGGAGGTCCTGGATGGAAGGAGAAGCCTAGTGTTTTTCTCTGTGCAGCTCAGACTAGGGAATGAGTGTGACTTCCACGGCATGTTGGAACTTGCTAGAACGGTGCTCGTCAATCTGTGCGATTGCTGGCTAAATCCAGATGTCCCAATAAGAGTGCACTGTGTAGCCCTTCACTCGGCATACACACTGTGAGTCGGAAAGCTCCTGGCCTGGATAGTGCTTAGAATGGCCAGGTGAGACTGAGGGTACTCGGTTGTTCTTGCAGGGAATAAGTTTACCAGACGAGGCACCTAGGTGTCCTAAAAAGCCTACTGGCGTTCAAATGCTGCAGAGCAGCGACTACGGCCTCATGGAAACTGCTACACGCCTCTGCTTGTGCATAGCATTTCAGGGCCTTACCTCGAGGCAAGTTCTCACGTTGCTTGCCCTGTGAGCGACACAGCATGTTAGGATGCTGTATTTCTCCTTGACTAGAGTGACTTCAGGAACGAGGTCCTCGATCAATTCTAAGCAGAGTGTTTCCTCAGAGCAGCTCAGACGAGGGCAATGTCGAAGACTTCCAGGGCATGTTGGACTGCCTAGATATGTGGTTCTGATGCTGTTCGAGGGTTCTGGAAATGTAGCTCTCCTGAAGTAACGTATAGTGTGTTGCCCGAGACTCGGCAGACACAGAGGGCCTCCGAGGGACGTATGGGACTCAATGCTGCTCAGCAGGCCCACAGGGGTGTGGAGGGAGTCAGTGATCTTGGAAGCAAAATGATGCTCACCCGAGAGACCTAGGAGTCCTGAAAAGGGTCCTTCCTTTAATATAAAGCAGAACCTCCACTAAGAGCTCATGGAAAGAGCTGCATGCCTCCCTTTCTGCAGGGCTACTCAGGGCCTTACCTCGAGGCGAGGACTCACGTGGAGATTCCCTTTGGCTCTAGAGCATGGCAAGGTGAGCCCCACCCCGGCCAGTGAAGCTCCGTGTGTAGCCAGAGAAAACTCATTTTCTTCCCAGACCCATGGCTACAGTGGTCACGGGGCGGTCAACAGCAGAGAATTTCAGGGAGCTTCACGGCAGCAAGAATGGAGGTTTCCAAAGAGAAAAGCAAGGCTAGTACCATCACGACCCCATTTCCATGTGCACAGGCAGCATCCAAAACTCTGGTTTCTCACAAGACAAAAGAGACACAGCGTACCCACTAGTTCCTTCCCTGAAGCAACTTCTCGAGGCACGGCGTTCTGCATCTAGTGCACGGCCTCAACCAAGGAACGCCCTAGTTAGGCCTCGGGGCCGGTGCCTCTTCAAAAGCCTGCAGTGCTAGAGGAAAAACTCTGCTTTAGTTGCAATACGAACGCAAGCCGATTTTCTCCTGGAGGCAGGGTGACTTCAGGTAGGAGGTCCTGGAAGGAAGGCGAAGCCTAGTGTTTTCCTCAATGCAGCTCAGACTAGGGAATGTGTGCGCGATTTCCACAGCAAGTTGGAACTTGCCAAAACGGAGCTCGTCAACCTGTGCGAGTGCTGTTCGATCAAGATCTCCTAAGAAAGACTGCAGTGTGTTGCCCATGACTCAGCAGGCACAGAGGAACTCCGAGGGACATATGGGCCACGTTGTTGCTCAGCAGGCCTACAGGAGTGTGGAGGATCTCAGTGATCTTGGAACGAAAAGGATGCTCACCCGAGGGGCCTAGGAGTGCTGAAAAGTGTACTTCCTTTAAAATAAAGCAGAACAGCGACTAAGAGCTCATGGAAAGAGCTGCATGCCTCCCTTTCTGTCTGGCTACTCAGGGCCTTACCTCGAGGCAGGGACTCACGTTGAGATTCCCTTTAGCTCTAGAGCATGGCAAGATGAGTCCCACCCCGGATAATGAAGCACCCTGTGTAGCCAGAGAAAACTCATTTTCTTCCCAGACCAATGCCTACAATAGCCAGGGTCCTGTCAACAGCAGAGAATTCAGGGAGCTTCAAGGCAGCATGAATGGAGCTTTCAAAATGGATAAGCAAGTCTACTACCAACATGCCCACATTTCCCTAGGCACAAACAGCATACATCCCTGTGGTTTCACACAACTCAAAAGAGACACAGATTACACACTGAATCAAATTCTCGTGGCAGGGTGTTCTGCATCTAGTGAACTGCCTCAACCAAGGAACGCCCTAGCTAGGCCTCTGGGCTCGTGCCTATTCAAAAGCTTGCAGTGCTATAGGAAGAACTGTGCTTTAGTTGCAATAGGAAGCAAGGCGTCCTTCTCCTGGAGGCAGGGTGACTTCAGGTAGGAGTTCCTGGAAGGAAGGGGAAGCCTAGTGTTTTTCTCAGTGCAGCTCAGACTAGGGAATGTGTGCGACTTCCACAGCAAGTCGGAACTTGCCAGAACGGTGCTCGTGAACCTGTGCGAGTGCTGTGAAACCAAGATATCCCAAGAAAGAGTGCAGTGTGTTGCCCATGACTCAGCAGACACAGAGGACCTCCGAGGGACCTAAGGGCCTCGTTGTTGCTCAGCAAGCCAACAGGGGTGTGGAGGTACTCAGTGATCTTGGTACTAAAATGAGGCTGCCCCGAGGGTCCTAGGAGTGCTGAAAAGGCTACTTCCTTTAATATAAAGGAGAACAGCGACTAAGAGCTCATGGAAAGAGCTGCATGCCTCCCTTTCTGCATGGCTACTCAGGGCCTTACCTCGAGGCAAGGACTGACGTTGAGATTCCTTATAGCTCTAGAGCATGGCAAGATGAGTCCCAGCCCTGGGTATGAAGCACACTGGGTAGCCAGAGAAAACTCATTTTCTCCCCAGACCAATGCCTACAATAGCCAGGGGCCTGTCCACAGCAGAGAATTTCAGGGAGCTTCACGGCAGCAAGAATGGAGGTTTCCAAATGGGAAACAAGGCTATTACCATCATATACCCCCATTTCCGTGGGCACAGGCAGCATACATCTCTGTGGTTTCTAACAAGTCAAAAGAGACCCAGAGTACACACTGGTTGCTTCCCTGAATCAACTTCTCGAGGCAGGGTGTTCTACCTCTAGTGAACGGCCTCACCAGGGAAAGCCCTAGCTAGGCCTCTGGGCCCTTGCCTATTCCAAAGCCTGCAGTGCTACAGGAGAAACTGTGCTTCAGTTGCAATAGGAACGCAGCCGTCTTTCTCCTGGAGGCAGGGTGACTTCAGGTAGGAGGTCCTGGATGGAAGGAGAAGCCTAGTGTTTTTCTCTGTGCAGCTCAGACTAGGGAATGAGTGTGACTTCCACGGCATGTTGGAACTTGCTAGAACGGTGCTCGTCAATCTGTGCGATTGCTGGCTAAATCCAGATGTCCCAATAAGAGTGCACTGTGTAGCCCTTCACTCGGCATACACACTGTGAGTCGGAAAGCTCCTGGCCTGGATAGTGCTTAGAATGGCCAGGTGAGACTGAGGGTACTCGGTGTTCTTGCAGGGAATAAGTTTACCAGACGAGGCACCTAGGTGTCCTAAAAAGCCTACTGGCGTTCAAATGCTGCAGAGCAGCGACTACGGCCTCATGGAAACTGCTACACGCCAATGCTTGTGCATAGCATTTCAGGGCCTTACCTCGAGGCAAGTTCTCACGTTGCTTGCCCTGTGAGCGACACAGCATGTTAGGATGCTGTATTTCTCCTTGACTAGAGTGACTTCAGGAACGAGGTCCTCGATCAATTCTAAGCAGAGTGTTTCCTCAGAGCAGCTCAGACGAGGGCAATGTCGAAGACTTCCAGGGCATGTTGGACTGCCTAGAAATGTGGTTCTGATGCTGTTCGAGGGTTCTGGAAATGTAGCTCTCCTGAAGTAACGTATAGTGTGTTGCCCGAGACTCGGCAGACACAGAGGGCCTCCGAGGGACGTATGGGACTCAATGCTGCTCAGCAGGCCCACAGGGGTGTGGAGGGAGTCAGTGATCTTGGAAGCAAAATGATGCTCACCCGAGAGACCTAGGAGTCCTGAAAAGGGTCCTTCCTTTAATATAAAGCAGAACCTCCACTAAGAGCTCATGGAAAGAGCTGCATGCCTCCCTTTCTGCAGGGCTACTCAGGGCCTTACCTCGAGGCGAGGACTCACGTGGAGATTCCCTTTGGCTCTAGAGCATGGCAAGGTGAGCCCCACCCCGGCCAGTGAAGCTCCGTGTGTAGCCAGAGAAAACTCATTTTCTTCCCAGACCCATGGCTACAGTGGTCACGGGGCGGTCAACAGCAGAGAATTTCAGGGAGCTTCACGGCAGCAAGAATGGAGGTTTCCAAAGAGAAAAGCAAGGCTAGTACCATCACGACCCCATTTCCATGTGCACAGGCAGCATCCAAAACTCTGGTTTCTCACAAGACAAAAGAGACACAGCGTACCCGCTAGTTCCTTCCCTGAAGCAACTTCTCGAGGCACGGCGTTCTGCATCTAGTGCACGGCCTCAACCAAGGAACGCCCTAGTTAGGCCTCGGGGCCGGTGCCTCTTCAAAAGCCTGCAGTGCTAGAGGAAAAACTCTGCTTTAGTTGCAATACGAACGCAAGCCGATTTTCTCCTGGAGGCAGGGTGACTTCAGGTAGGAGGTCCTGGAAGGAAGGCGAAGCCTAGTGTTTTCCTCAATGCAGCTCAGACTAGGGAATGTGTGCGCGATTTCCACAGCAAGTTGGAACTTGCCAAAACGGAGCTCGTCAACCTGTGCGAGTGCTGTTCGATCAAGATCTCCTAAGAAAGACTGCAGTGTGTTGCCCATGACTCAGCAGGCACAGAGGAACTCCGAGGGACATATGGGCCACGTTGTTGCTCAGCAGGCCTACAGGAGTGTGGAGGATCTCAGTGATCTTGGAACGAAAAGGATGCTCACCCGAGGGGCCTAGGAGTGCTGAAAAGTGTACTTCCTTTAAAATAAAGCAGAACAGCGACTAAGAGCTCATGGAAAGAGCTGCATGCCTCCCTTTCTGTCTGGCTACTCAGGGCCTTACCTCGAGGCAGGGACTCACGTTGAGATTCCCTTTAGCTCTAGAGCATGGCAAGATGAGTCCCACCCCGGATAATGAAGCACCCTGTGTAGCCAGAGAAAACTCATTTTCTTCCCAGACCAATGCCTACAATAGCCAGGGTCCTGTCAACAGCAGAGAATTCAGGGAGCTTCAAGGCAGCATGAATGGAGCTTTCAAAATGGATAAGCAAGTCTACTACCAACATGCCCACATTTCCCTAGGCACAAACAGCATACATCCCTGTGGTTTCACACAACTCAAAAGAGACACAGATTACACACTGAATCAAATTCTCGTGGCAGGGTGTTCTGCATCTAGTGAACTGCCTCAACCAAGGAACGCCCTAGCTAGGCCTCTGGGCTCGTGCCTATTCAAAAGCTTGCAGTGCTATAGGAAGAACTGTGCTTTAGTTGCAATAGGAAGCAAGGCGTCGTTCTCCTGGAGGCAGGGTGACTTCAGGTAGGAGTTCCTGGAAGGAAGGGGAAGCCTAGTGTTTTTCTCAGTGCAGCTCAGACTAGGGAATGTGTGCGACTTCCACAGCAAGTCGGAACTTGCCAGAACGGTGCTCGTGAACCTGTGCGAGTGCTGTGAAACCAAGATATCCCAAGAAAGAGTGCAGTGTGTTGCCCATGACTCAGCAGACACAGAGGACCTCCGAGGGACCTAAGGGCCTCGTTGTTGCTCAGCAAGCCAACAGCGGTGTGGAGGTACTCAGTGATCTTGGTACTAAAATGAGGCTGCCCCGAGGGTCCTAGGAGTGCTGAAAAGGCTACTTCCTTTAATATAAAGGAGAACAGCGACTAAGAGCTCATGGAAAGAGCTGCATGCCTCCCTTTCTGCATGGCTACTCAGGGCCTTACCTCGAGGCAAGGACTGACGTTGAGATTCCTTATAGCTCTAGAGCATGGCAAGATGAGTCCCAGCCCTGGGTATGAAGCACACTGGGTAGCCAGAGAAAACTCATTTTCTCCCCAGACCAATGCCTACAATAGCCAGGGGCCTGTCCACAGCAGAGAATTTCAGGGAGCTTCACGGCAGCAAGAATGGAGGTTTCCAAATGGGAAACAAGGCTATTACCATCATATACCCCCATTTCCGTGGGCACAGGCAGCATACATCTCTGTGGTTTCTAACAAGTCAAAAGAGACCCAGAGTACACACTGGTTGCTTCCCTGAATCAACTTCTCGAGGCAGGGTGTTCTACCTCTAGTGAACGGCCTCACCAGGGAAAGCCCTAGCTAGGCCTCTGGGCCCTTGCCTATTCAAAAGCCTGCAGTGCTACAGGAGAAACTGTGCTTCCGTTGCAATAGGAACGCAGCCGTCTTCCTCCTGGAGGCAGGGTGACTTCAGGTAGGAGGTCCTGGATGGAAGGAGAAGCCTAGTGTTTTTCTCTGTGCAGCTCAGACTAGGGAATGAGTGTGACTTCCACGGCATGTTGGAACTTGCTAGAACGGTGCTCGTCAATCTGTGCGATTGCTGGCTAAATCCAGATGTCCCAATAAGAGTGCACTGTGTAGCCCTTCACTCGGCATACACACTGTGAGTCGGAAAGCTCCTGGCCTGGATAGTGCTTAGAATGGCCAGGTGAGACTGAGGGTACTCGGTTGTTCTTGCAGGGAATAAGTTTACCAGACGAGGCACCTAGGTGTCCTGAAAAGCCTACTGGCGTTCAAATGCTGCAGAGCAGCGACTACGGCCTCATGGAAACTGCTACACGCCTCTGCTTGTGCATAGCATTTCAGGGCCTTACCTCGAGGCAAGTTCTCACGTTGCTTGCCCTGTGAGCGACACAGCATGTTAGGATGCTGTATTTCTCCTTGACTAGAGTGACTTCAGGAACGAGGTCCTCGATCAATTCTAAGCAGAGTGTTTCCTCAGAGCAGCTCAGACGAGGGCAATGTCGAAGACTTCCAGGGCATGTTGGACTGCCTAGAAATGTGGTTCTGATGCTGTTCGAGGGTTCTGGAAATGTAGCTCTCCTGAAGTAACGTATAGTGTGTTGCCCGAGACTCGGCAGACACAGAGGGCCTCCGAGGGACGTATGGGACTCAATGCTGCTCAGCAGGCCCACAGGGGTGTGGAGGGAGTCAGTGATCTTGGAAGCAAAATGATGCTCACCCGAGAGACCTAGGAGTCCTGAAAAGGGTCCTTCCTTTAATATAAAGCAGAACCTCCACTAAGAGCTCATGGAAAGAGCTGCATGCCTCCCTTTCTGCAGGGCTACTCAGGGCCTTACCTCGAGGCGAGGACTCACGTGGAGATTCCCTTTGGCTCTAGAGCATGGCAAGGTGAGCCCCACCCCGGCCAGTGAAGCTCCGTGTGTAGCCAGAGAAAACTCATTTTCTTCCCAGACCCATGGCTACAGTGGTCACGGGGCGGTCAACAGCAGAGAATTTCAGGGAGCTTCACGGCAGCAAGAATGGAGGTTTCCAAAGAGAAAAGCAAGGCTAGTACCATCACGACCCCATTTCCATGTGCACAGGCAGCATCCAAAACTCTGGTTTCTCACAAGACAAAAGAGACACAGCGTACCCACTAGTTCCTTCCCTGAAGCAACTTCTCGAGGCACGGCGTTCTGCATCTAGTGCACGGCCTCAACCAAGGAACGCCCTAGTTAGGCCTCGGGGCCGGTGCCTCTTCAAAAGCCTGCAGTGCTAGAGGAAAAACTCTGCTTTAGTTGCAATACGAACGCAAGCCGATTTTCTCCTGGAGGCAGGGTGACTTCAGGTAGGAGGTCCTGGAAGGAAGGCGAAGCCTAGTGTTTTCCTCAATGCAGCTCAGACTAGGGAATGTGTGCGCGATTTCCACAGCAAGTTGGAACTTGCCAAAACGGAGCTCGTCAACCTGTGCGAGTGCTGTTCGATCAAGATCTCCTAAGAAAGACTGCAGTGTGTTGCCCATGACTCAGCAGGCACAGAGGAACTCCGAGGGACATATGGGCCACGTTGTTGCTCAGCAGGCCTACAGGAGTGTGGAGGATCTCAGTGATCTTGGAACGAAAAGGATGCTCACCCGAGGGGCCTAGGAGTGCTGAAAAGTGTACTTCCTTTAAAATAAAGCAGAACAGCGACTAAGAGCTCATGGAAAGAGCTGCATGCCTCCCTTTCTGTCTGGCTACTCAGGGCCTTACCTCGAGGCAGGGACTCACGTTGAGATTCCCTTTAGCTCTAGAGCATGGCAAGATGAGTCCCACCCCGGATAATGAAGCACCCTGTGTAGCCAGAGAAAACTCATTTTCTTCCCAGACCAATGCCTACAATAGCCAGGGTCCTGTCAACAGCAGAGAATTCAGGGAGCTTCAAGGCAGCATGAATGGAGCTTTCAAAATGGATAAGCGAGTCTACTACCAACATGCCCACATTTCCCTAGGCACAAACAGCATACATCCCTGTGGTTTCACACAACTCAAAAGAGACACAGATTACACACTGAATCAAATTCTCGTGGCAGGGTGTTCTGCATCTAGTGAACTGCCTCAACCAAGGAACGCCCTAGCTAGGCCTCTGGGCTCGTGCCTATTCAAAAGCTTGCAGTGCTATAGGAAGAACTGTGCTTTAGTTGCAATAGGAAGCAAGGCGTCGTTCTCCTGGAGGCAGGGTGACTTCAGGTAGGAGTTCCTGGAAGGAAGGGGAAGCCTAGTGTTTTTCTCAGTGCAGCTCAGACTAGGGAATGTGTGCGACTTCCACAGCAAGTCGGAACTTGCCAGAACGGTGCTCGTGAACCTGTGCGAGTGCTGTGAAACCAAGATATCCCAAGAAAGAGTGCAGTGTGTTGCCCATGACTCAGCAGACACAGAGGACCTCCGAGGGACCTAAGGGCCTCGTTGTTGCTCAGCAAGCCAACAGGGGTGTGGAGGTACTCAGTGATCTTGGTACTAAAATGAGGCTGCCCCGAGGGTCCTAGGAGTGCTGAAAAGGCTACTTCCTTTAATATAAAGGAGAACAGCGACTAAGAGCTCATGGAAAGAGCTGCATGCCTCCCTTTCTGCATGGCTACTCAGGGCCTTACCTCGAGGCAAGGACTGACGTTGAGATTCCTTATAGCTCTAGAGCATGGCAAGATGAGTCCCAGCCCTGGGTATGAAGCACACTGGGTAGCCAGAGAAAACTCATTTTCTCCCCAGACCAATGCCTACAATAGCCAGGGGCCTGTCCACAGCAGAGAATTTCAGGGAGCTTCACGGCAGCAAGAATGGAGGTTTCCAAATGGGAAACAAGGCTATTACCATCATATACCCCCATTTCCGTAGGCACAGGCAGCATACATCTCTGTGGTTTCTAACAAGTCAAAAGAGACCCAGAGTACACACTGGTTGCTTCCCTGAATCAACTTCTCGAGGCAGGGTGTTCTACCTCTAGTGAACGGCCTCACCAGGGAAAGCCCTAGCTAGGCCTCTGGGCCCTTGCCTATTCAAAAGCCTGCAGTGCTACAGGAGAAACTGTGCTTCCGTTGCAATAGGAACGCAGCCGTCTTCCTCCTGGAGGCAGGGTGACTTCAGGTAGGAGGTCCTGGATGGAAGGAGAAGCCTAGTGTTTTTCTCTGTGCAGCTCAGACTAGGGAATGAGTGTGACTTCCACGGCATGTTGGAACTTGCTAGAACGGTGCTCGTCAATCTGTGCGATTGCTGGCTAAATCCAGATGTCCCAATAAGAGTGCACTGTGTAGCCCTTCACTCGGCATACACACTGTGAGTCGGAAAGCTCCTGGCCTGGATAGTGCTTAGAATGGCCAGGTGAGACTGAGGGTACTCGGTTGTTCTTGCAGGGAATAAGTTTACCAGACGAGGCACCTAGGTGTCCTGAAAAGCCTACTGGCGTTCAAATGCTGCAGAGCAGCGACTACGGCCTCATGGAAACTGCTACACGCCTCTGCTTGTGCATAGCATTTCAGGGCCTTACCTCGAGGCAAGTTCTCACGTTGCTTGCCCTGTGAGCGACACAGCATGTTAGGATGCTGTATTTCTCCTTGACTAGAGTGACTTCAGGAACGAGGTCCTCGATCAATTCTAAGCAGAGTGTTTCCTCAGAGCAGCTCAGACGAGGGCAATGTCGAAGACTTCCAGGGCATGTTGGACTGCCTAGAAATGTGGTTCTGATGCTGTTCGAGGGTTCTGGAAATGTAGCTCTCCTGAAGTAACGTATAGTGTGTTGCCCGAGACTCGGCAGACACAGAGGGCCTCCGAGGGACGTATGGGACTCAATGCTGCTCAGCAGGCCCACAGGGGTGTGGAGGGAGTCAGTGATCTTGGAAGCAAAATGATGCTCACCCGAGAGACCTAGGAGTCCTGAAAAGGGTCCTTCCTTTAATATAAAGCAGAACCTCCACTAAGAGCTCATGGAAAGAGCTGCATGCCTCCCTTTCTGCAGGGCTACTCAGGGCCTTACCTCGAGGCGAGGACTCACGTGGAGATTCCCTTTGGCTCTAGAGCATGGCAAGGTGAGCCCCACCCCGGCCAGTGAAGCTCCGTGTGTAGCCAGAGAAAACTCATTTTCTTCCCAGACCCATGGCTACAGTGGTCACGGGGCGGTCAACAGCAGAGAATTTCAGGGAGCTTCACGGCAGCAAGAATGGAGGTTTCCAAAGAGAAAAGCAAGGCTAGTACCATCACGACCCCATTTCCATGTGCACAGGCAGCATCCAAAACTCTGGTTTCTCACAAGACAAAAGAGACACAGCGTACCCACTAGTTCCTTCCCTGAAGCAACTTCTCGAGGCACGGCGTTCTGCATCTAGTGCACGGCCTCAACCAAGGAACGCCCTAGTTAGGCCTCGGGGCCGGTGCCTCTTCAAAAGCCTGCAGTGCTAGAGGAAAAACTCTGCTTTAGTTGCAATACGAACGCAAGCCGATTTTCTCCTGGAGGCAGGGTGACTTCAGGTAGGAGGTCCTGGAAGGAAGGCGAAGCCTAGTGTTTTCCTCAATGCAGCTCAGACTAGGGAATGTGTGCGCGATTTCCACAGCAAGTTGGAACTTGCCAAAACGGAGCTCGTCAACCTGTGCGAGTGCTGTTCGATCAAGATCTCCTAAGAAAGACTGCAGTGTGTTGCCCATGACTCAGCAGGCACAGAGGAACTCCGAGGGACATATGGGCCACGTTGTTGCTCAGCAGGCCTACAGGAGTGTGGAGGATCTCAGTGATCTTGGAACGAAAAGGATGCTCACCCGAGGGGCCTAGGAGTGCTGAAAAGTGTACTTCCTTTAAAATAAAGCAGAACAGCGACTAAGAGCTCATGGAAAGAGCTGCATGCCTCCCTTTCTGTCTGGCTACTCAGGGCCTTACCTCGAGGCAGGGACTCACGTTGAGATTCCCTTTAGCTCTAGAGCATGGCAAGATGAGTCCCACCCCGGATAATGAAGCACCCTGTGTAGCCAGAGAAAACTCATTTTCTTCCCAGACCAATGCCTACAATAGCCAGGGTCCTGTCAACAGCAGAGAATTCAGGGAGCTTCAAGGCAGCATGAATGGAGCTTTCAAAATGGATAAGCAAGTCTACTACCAACATGCCCACATTTCCCTAGGCACAAACAGCATACATCCCTGTGGTTTCACACAACTCAAAAGAGACACAGATTACACACTGAATCAAATTCTCGTGGCAGGGTGTTCTGCATCTAGTGAACTGCCTCAACCAAGGAACGCCCTAGCTAGGCCTCTGGGCTCGTGCCTATTCAAAAGCTTGCAGTGCTATAGGAAGAACTGTGCTTTAGTTGCAATAGGAAGCAAGGCGTCGTTCTCCTGGAGGCAGGGTGACTTCAGGTAGGAGTTCCTGGAAGGAAGGGGAAGCCTAGTGTTTTTCTCAGTGCAGCTCAGACTAGGGAATGTGTGCGACTTCCACAGCAAGTCGGAACTTGCCAGAACGGTGCTCGTGAACCTGTGCGAGTGCTGTGAAACCAAGATATCCCAAGAAAGAGTGCAGTGTGTTGCCCATGACTCAGCAGACACAGAGGACCTCCGAGGGACCTAAGGGCCTCGTTGTTGCTCAGCAAGCCAACAGCGGTGTGGAGGTACTCAGTGATCTTGGTACTAAAATGAGGCTGCCCCGAGGGTCCTAGGAGTGCTGAAAAGGCTACTTCCTTTAATATAAAGGAGAACAGCGAGTAAGAGCTCATGGAAAGAGCTGCATGCCTCCCTTTCTGCATGGCTACTCAGGGCCTTACCTCGAGGCAAGGACTGACGTTGAGATTCCTTATAGCTCTAGAGCATGGCAAGATGAGTCCCAGCCCTGGGTATGAAGCACACTGGGTAGCCAGAGAAAACTCATTTTCTCCCCAGACCAATGCCTACAATAGCCAGGGGCCTGTCCACAGCAGAGAATTTCAGGGAGCTTCACGGCAGCAAGAATGGAGGTTTCCAAATGGGAAACAAGGCTATTACCATCATATACCCCCATTTCCGTGGGCACAGGCAGCATACATCTCTGTGGTTTCTAACAAGTCAAAAGAGACCCAGAGTACACACTGGTTGCTTCCCTGAATCAACTTCTCGAGGCAGGGTGTTCTACCTCTAGTGAACGGCCTCACCAGGGAAAGCCCTAGCTAGGCCTCTGGGCCCTTGCCTATTCAAAAGCCTGCAGTGCTACAGGAGAAACTGTGCTTCCGTTGCAATAGGAACGCAGCCGTCTTCCTCCTGGAGGCAGGGTGACTTCAGGTAGGAGGTCCTGGATGGAAGGAGAAGCCTAGTGTTTTTCTCTGTGCAGCTCAGACTAGGGAATGAGTGTGACTTCCACGGCATGTTGGAACTTGCTAGAACGGTGCTCGTCAATCTGTGCGATTGCTGGCTAAATCCAGATGTCCCAATAAGAGTGCACTGTGTAGCCCTTCACTCGGCATACACACTGTGAGTCGGAAAGCTCCTGGCCTGGATAGTGCTTAGAATGGCCAGGTGAGACTGAGGGTACTCGGTGTTCTTGCAGGGAATAAGTTTACCAGACGAGGCACCTAGGTGTCCTAAAAAGCCTACTGGCGTTCAAATGCTGCAGAGCAGCGACTACGGCCTCATGGAAACTGCTACACGCCTCTGCTTGTGCATAGCATTTCAGGGCCTTACCTCGAGGCAAGTTCTCACGTTGCTTGCCCTGTGAGCGACACAGCATGTTAGGATGCTGTATTTCTCCTTGACTAGAGTGACTTCAGGAACGAGGTCCTCGATCAATTCTAAGCAGAGTGTTTCCTCAGAGCAGCTCAGACGAGGGCAATGTCGAAGACTTCCAGGGCATGTTGGACTGCCTAGAAATGTGGTTCTGATGCTGTTCGAGGGTTCTGGAAATGTAGCTCTCCTGAAGTAACGTATAGTGTGTTGCCCGAGACTCGGCAGACACAGAGGGCCTCCGAGGGACGTATGGGACTCAATGCTGCTCAGCAGGCCCACAGGGGTGTGGAGGGAGTCAGTGATCTTGGAAGCAAAATGATGCTCACCCGAGAGACCTAGGAGTCCTGAAAAGGGTCCTTCCTTTAATATAAAGCAGAACCTCCACTAAGAGCTCATGGAAAGAGCTGCATGCCTCCCTTTCTGCAGGGCTACTCAGGGCCTTACCTCGAGGCGAGGACTCACGTGGAGATTCCCTTTGGCTCTAGAGCATGGCAAGGTGAGCCCCACCCCGGCCAGTGAAGCTCCGTGTGTAGCCAGAGAAAACTCATTTTCTTCCCAGACCCATGGCTACAGTGGTCACGGGGCGGTCAACAGCAGAGAATTTCAGGGAGCTTCACGGCAGCAAGAATGGAGGTTTCCAAAGAGAAAAGCAAGGCTAGTACCATCACGACCCCATTTCCATGTGCACAGGCAGCATCCAAAACTCTGGTTTCTCACAAGACAAAAGAGACACAGCGTACCCACTAGTTCCTTCCCTGAAGCAACTTCTCGAGGCACGGCGTTCTGCATCTAGTGCACGGCCTCAACCAAGGAACGCCCTAGTTAGGCCTCGGGGCCGGTGCCTCTTCAAAAGCCTGCAGTGCTAGAGGAAAAACTCTGCTTTAGTTGCAATACGAACGCAAGCCGATTTTCTCCTGGAGGCAGGGTGACTTCAGGTAGGAGGTCCTGGAAGGAAGGCGAAGCCTAGTGTTTTCCTCAATGCAGCTCAGACTAGGGAATGTGTGCGCGATTTCCACAGCAAGTTGGAACTTGCCAAAACGGAGCTCGTCAACCTGTGCGAGTGCTGTTCGATCAAGATCTCCTAAGAAAGACTGCAGTGTGTTGCCCATGACTCAGCAGGCACAGAGGAACTCCGAGGGACATATGGGCCACGTTGTTGCTCAGCAGGCCTACAGGAGTGTGGAGGATCTCAGTGATCTTGGAACGAAAAGGATGCTCACCCGAGGGGCCTAGGAGTGCTGAAAAGTGTACTTCCTTTAAAATAAAGCAGAACAGCGACTAAGAGCTCATGGAAAGAGCTGCATGCCTCCCTTTCTGTCTGGCTACTCAGGGCCTTACCTCGAGGCAGGGACTCACGTTGAGATTCCCTTTAGCTCTAGAGCATGGCAAGATGAGTCCCACCCCGGATAATGAAGCACCCTGTGTAGCCAGAGAAAACTCATTTTCTTCCCAGACCAATGCCTACAATAGCCAGGGTCCTGTCAACAGCAGAGAATTCAGGGAGCTTCAAGGCAGCATGAATGGAGCTTTCAAAATGGATAAGCGAGTCTACTACCAACATGCCCACATTTCCCTAGGCACAAACAGCATACATCCCTGTGGTTTCACACAACTCAAAAGAGACACAGATTACACACTGAATCAAATTCTCGTGGCAGGGTGTTCTGCATCTAGTGAACTGCCTCAACCAAGGAACGCCCTAGCTAGGCCTCTGGGCTCGTGCCTATTCAAAAGCTTGCAGTGCTATAGGAAGAACTGTGCTTTAGTTGCAATAGGAAGCAAGGCGTCGTTCTCCTGGAGGCAGGGTGACTTCAGGTAGGAGTTCCTGGAAGGAAGGGGAAGCCTAGTGTTTTTCTCAGTGCAGCTCAGACTAGGGAATGTGTGCGACTTCCACAGCAAGTCGGAACTTGCCAGAACGGTGCTCGTGAACCTGTGCGAGTGCTGTGAAACCAAGATATCCCAAGAAAGAGTGCAGTGTGTTGCCCATGACTCAGCAGACACAGAGGACCTCCGAGGGACCTAAGGGCCTCGTTGTTGCTCAGCAAGCCAACAGCGGTGTGGAGGTACTCAGTGATCTTGGTACTAAAATGAGGCTGCCCCGAGGGTCCTAGGAGTGCTGAAAAGGCTACTTCCTTTAATATAAAGGAGAACAGCGACTAAGAGCTCATGGAAAGAGCTGCATGCCTCCCTTTCTGCATGGCTACTCAGGGCCTTACCTCGAGGCAAGGACTGACGTTGAGATTCCTTATAGCTCTAGAGCATGGCAAGATGAGTCCCAGCCCTGGGTATGAAGCACACTGGGTAGCCAGAGAAAACTCATTTTCTCCCCAGACCAATGCCTACAATAGCCAGGGGCCTGTCCACAGCAGAGAATTTCAGGGAGCTTCACGGCAGCAAGAATGGAGGTTTCCAAATGGGAAACAAGGCTATTACCATCATATACCCCCATTTCCGTGGGCACAGGCAGCATACATCTCTGTGGTTTCTAACAAGTCAAAAGAGACCCAGAGTACACACTGGTTGCTTCCCTGAATCAACTTCTCGAGGCAGGGTGTTCTACCTCTAGTGAACGGCCTCACCAGGGAAAGCCCTAGCTAGGCCTCTGGGCCCTTGCCTATTCAAAAGCCTGCAGTGCTACAGGAGAAACTGTGCTTCAGTTGCAATAGGAACGCAGCCGTCTTCCTCCTGGAGGCAGGGTGACTTCAGGTAGGAGGTCCTGGATGGAAGGAGAAGCCTAGTGTTTTTCTCTGTGCAGCTCAGACTAGGGAATGAGTGTGACTTCCACGGCATGTTGGAACTTGCTAGAACGGTGCTCGTCAATCTGTGCGATTGCTGGCTAAATCCAGATGTCCCAATAAGAGTGCACTGTGTAGCCCTTCACTCGGCATACACACTGTGAGTCGGAAAGCTCCTGGCCTGGATAGTGCTTAGAATGGCCAGGTGAGACTGAGGGTACTCGGTTGTTCTTGCAGGGAATAAGTTTACCAGACGAGGCACCTAGGTGTCCTGAAAAGCCTACTGGCGTTCAAATGCTGCAGAGCAGCGACTACGGCCTCATGGAAACTGCTACACGCCTCTGCTTGTGCATAGCATTTCAGGGCCTTACCTCGAGGCAAGTTCTCACGTTGCTTGCCCTGTGAGCGACACAGCATGTTAGGATGCTGTATTTCTCCTTGACTAGAGTGACTTCAGGAACGAGGTCCTCGATCAATTCTAAGCAGAGTGTTTCCTCAGAGCAGCTCAGACGAGGGCAATGTCGAAGACTTCCAGGGCATGTTGGACTGCCTAGAAATGTGGTTCTGATGCTGTTCGAGGGTTCTGGAAATGTAGCTCTCCTGAAGTAACGTATAGTGTGTTGCCCGAGACTCGGCAGACACAGAGGGCCTCCGAGGGACGTATGGGACTCAATGCTGCTCAGCAGGCCCACAGGGGTGTGGAGGGAGTCAGTGATCTTGGAAGCAAAATGATGCTCACCCGAGAGACCTAGGAGTCCTGAAAAGGGTCCTTCCTTTAATATAAAGCAGAACCTCCACTAAGAGCTCATGGAAAGAGCTGCATGCCTCCCTTTCTGCAGGGCTACTCAGGGCCTTACCTCGAGGCGAGGACTCACGTGGAGATTCCCTTTGGCTCTAGAGCATGGCAAGGTGAGCCCCACCCCGGCCAGTGAAGCTCCGTGTGTAGCCAGAGAAAACTCATTTTCTTCCCAGACCCATGGCTACAGTGGTCACGGGGCGGTCAACAGCAGAGAATTTCAGGGAGCTTCACGGCAGCAAGAATGGAGGTTTCCAAAGAGAAAAGCAAGGCTAGTACCATCACGACCCCATTTCCATGTGCACAGGCAGCATCCAAAACTCTGGTTTCTCACAAGACAAAAGAGACACAGCGTACCCACTAGTTCCTTCCCTGAAGCAACTTCTCGAGGCACGGCGTTCTGCATCTAGTGCACGGCCTCAACCAAGGAACGCCCTAGTTAGGCCTCGGGGCCGGTGCCTCTTCAAAAGCCTGCAGTGCTAGAGGAAAAACTCTGCTTTAGTTGCAATACGAACGCAAGCCGATTTTCTCCTGGAGGCAGGGTGACTTCAGGTAGGAGGTCCTGGAAGGAAGGCGAAGCCTAGTGTTTTCCTCAATGCAGCTCAGACTAGGGAATGTGTGCGCGATTTCCACAGCAAGTTGGAACTTGCCAAAACGGAGCTCGTCAACCTGTGCGAGTGCTGTTCGATCAAGATCTCCTAAGAAAGACTGCAGTGTGTTGCCCATGACTCAGCAGGCACAGAGGAACTCCGAGGGACATATGGGCCACGTTGTTGCTCAGCAGGCCTACAGGAGTGTGGAGGATCTCAGTGATCTTGGAACGAAAAGGATGCTCACCCGAGGGGCCTAGGAGTGCTGAAAAGTGTACTTCCTTTAAAATAAAGCAGAACAGCGACTAAGAGCTCATGGAAAGAGCTGCATGCCTCCCTTTCTGTCTGGCTACTCAGGGCCTTACCTCGAGGCAGGGACTCACGTTGAGATTCCCTTTAGCTCTAGAGCATGGCAAGATGAGTCCCACCCCGGATAATGAAGCACCCTGTGTAGCCAGAGAAAACTCATTTTCTTCCCAGACCAATGCCTACAATAGCCAGGGTCCTGTCAACAGCAGAGAATTCAGGGAGCTTCAAGGCAGCATGAATGGAGCTTTCAAAATGGATAAGCAAGTCTACTACCAACATGCCCACATTTCCCTAGGCACAAACAGCATACATCCCTGTGGTTTCACACAACTCAAAAGAGACACAGATTACACACTGAATCAAATTCTCGTGGCAGGGTGTTCTGCATCTAGTGAACTGCCTCAACCAAGGAACGCCCTAGCTAGGCCTCTGGGCTCGTGCCTATTCAAAAGCTTGCAGTGCTATAGGAAGAACTGTGCTTTAGTTGCAATAGGAAGCAAGGCGTCGTTCTCCTGGAGGCAGGGTGACTTCAGGTAGGAGTTCCTGGAAGGAAGGGGAAGCCTAGTGTTTTTCTCAGTGCAGCTCAGACTAGGGAATGTGTGCGACTTCCACAGCAAGTCGGAACTTGCCAGAACGGTGCTCGTGAACCTGTGCGAGTGCTGTGAAACCAAGATATCCCAAGAAAGAGTGCAGTGTGTTGCCCATGACTCAGCAGACACAGAGGACCTCCGAGGGACCTAAGGGCCTCGTTGTTGCTCAGCAAGCCAACAGCGGTGTGGAGGTACTCAGTGATCTTGGTACTAAAATGAGGCTGCCCCGAGGGTCCTAGGAGTGCTGAAAAGGCTACTTCCTTTAATATAAAGGAGAACAGCGACTAAGAGCTCATGGAAAGAGCTGCATGCCTCCCTTTCTGCATGGCTACTCAGGGCCTTACCTCGAGGCAAGGACTGACGTTGAGATTCCTTATAGCTCTAGAGCATGGCAAGATGAGTCCCAGCCCTGGGTATGAAGCACACTGGGTAGCCAGAGAAAACTCATTTTCTCCCCAGACCAATGCCTACAATAGCCAGGGGCCTGTCCACAGCAGAGAATTTCAGGGAGCTTCACGGCAGCAAGAATGGAGGTTTCCAAATGGGAAACAAGGCTATTACCATCATATACCCCCATTTCCGTGGGCACAGGCAGCATACATCTCTGTGGTTTCTAACAAGTCAAAAGAGACCCAGAGTACACACTGGTTGCTTCCCTGAATCAACTTCTCGAGGCAGGGTGTTCTACCTCTAGTGAACGGCCTCACCAGGGAAAGCCCTAGCTAGGCCTCTGGGCCCTTGCCTATTCAAAAGCCTGCAGTGCTACAGGAGAAACTGTGCTTCCGTTGCAATAGGAACGCAGCCGTCTTCCTCCTGGAGGCAGGGTGACTTCAGGTAGGAGGTCCTGGATGGAAGGAGAAGCCTAGTGTTTTTCTCTGTGCAGCTCAGACTAGGGAATGAGTGTGACTTCCACGGCATGTTGGAACTTGCTAGAACGGTGCTCGTCAATCTGTGCGATTGCTGGCTAAATCCAGATGTCCCAATAAGAGTGCACTGTGTAGCCCTTCACTCGGCATACACACTGTGAGTCGGAAAGCTCCTGGCCTGGATAGTGCTTAGAATGGCCAGGTGAGACTGAGGGTACTCGGTGTTCTTGCAGGGAATAAGTTTACCAGACGAGGCACCTAGGTGTCCTAAAAAGCCTACTGGCGTTCAAATGCTGCAGAGCAGCGACTACGGCCTCATGGAAACTGCTACACGCCTCTGCTTGTGCATAGCATTTCAGGGCCTTACCTCGAGGCAAGTTCTCACGTTGCTTGCCCTGTGAGCGACACAGCATGTTAGGATGCTGTATTTCTCCTTGACTAGAGTGACTTCAGGAACGAGGTCCTCGATCAATTCTAAGCAGAGTGTTTCCTCAGAGCAGCTCAGACGAGGGCAATGTCGAAGACTTCCAGGGCATGTTGGACTGCCTAGAAATGTGGTTCTGATGCTGTTCGAGGGTTCTGGAAATGTAGCTCTCCTGAAGTAACGTATAGTGTGTTGCCCGAGACTCGGCAGACACAGAGGGCCTCCGAGGGACGTATGGGACTCAATGCTGCTCAGCAGGCCCACAGGGGTGTGGAGGGAGTCAGTGATCTTGGAAGCAAAATGATGCTCACCCGAGAGACCTAGGAGTCCTGAAAAGGGTCCTTCCTTTAATATAAAGCAGAACCTCCACTAAGAGCTCATGGAAAGAGCTGCATGCCTCCCTTTCTGCAGGGCTACTCAGGGCCTTACCTCGAGGCGAGGACTCACGTGGAGATTCCCTTTGGCTCTAGAGCATGGCAAGGTGAGCCCCACCCCGGCCAGTGAAGCTCCGTGTGTAGCCAGAGAAAACTCATTTTCTTCCCAGACCCATGGCTACAGTGGTCACGGGGCGGTCAACAGCAGAGAATTTCAGGGAGCTTCACGGCAGCAAGAATGGAGGTTTCCAAAGAGAAAAGCAAGGCTAGTACCATCACGACCCCATTTCCATGTGCACAGGCAGCATCCAAAACTCTGGTTTCTCACAAGACAAAAGAGACACAGCGTACCCACTAGTTCCTTCCCTGAAGCAACTTCTCGAGGCACGGCGTTCTGCATCTAGTGCACGGCCTCAACCAAGGAACGCCCTAGTTAGGCCTCGGGGCCGGTGCCTCTTCAAAAGCCTGCAGTGCTAGAGGAAAAACTCTGCTTTAGTTGCAATACGAACGCAAGCCGATTTTCTCCTGGAGGCAGGGTGACTTCAGGTAGGAGGTCCTGGAAGGAAGGCGAAGCCTAGTGTTTTCCTCAATGCAGCTCAGACTAGGGAATGTGTGCGCGATTTCCACAGCAAGTTGGAACTTGCCAAAACGGAGCTCGTCAACCTGTGCGAGTGCTGTTCGATCAAGATCTCCTAAGAAAGACTGCAGTGTGTTGCCCATGACTCAGCAGGCACAGAGGAACTCCGAGGGACATATGGGCCACGTTGTTGCTCAGCAGGCCTACAGGAGTGTGGAGGATCTCAGTGATCTTGGAACGAAAAGGATGCTCACCCGAGGGGCCTAGGAGTGCTGAAAAGTGTACTTCCTTTAAAATAAAGCAGAACAGCGACTAAGAGCTCATGGAAAGAGCTGCATGCCTCCCTTTCTGTCTGGCTACTCAGGGCCTTACCTCGAGGCAGGGACTCACGTTGAGATTCCCTTTAGCTCTAGAGCATGGCAAGATGAGTCCCACCCCGGATAATGAAGCACCCTGTGTAGCCAGAGAAAACTCATTTTCTTCCCAGACCAATGCCTACAATAGCCAGGGTCCTGTCAACAGCAGAGAATTCAGGGAGCTTCAAGGCAGCATGAATGGAGCTTTCAAAATGGATAAGCGAGTCTACTACCAACATGCCCACATTTCCCTAGGCACAAACAGCATACATCCCTGTGGTTTCACACAACTCAAAAGAGACACAGATTACACACTGAATCAAATTCTCGTGGCAGGGTGTTCTGCATCTAGTGAACTGCCTCAACCAAGGAACGCCCTAGCTAGGCCTCTGGGCTCGTGCCTATTCAAAAGCTTGCAGTGCTATAGGAAGAACTGTGCTTTAGTTGCAATAGGAAGCAAGGCGTCGTTCTCCTGGAGGCAGGGTGACTTCAGGTAGGAGTTCCTGGAAGGAAGGGGAAGCCTAGTGTTTTTCTCAGTGCAGCTCAGACTAGGGAATGTGTGCGACTTCCACAGCAAGTCGGAACTTGCCAGAACGGTGCTCGTGAACCTGTGCGAGTGCTGTGAAACCAAGATATCCCAAGAAAGAGTGCAGTGTGTTGCCCATGACTCAGCAGACACAGAGGACCTCCGAGGGACCTAAGGGCCTCGTTGTTGCTCAGCAAGCCAACAGCGGTGTGGAGGTACTCAGTGATCTTGGTACTAAAATGAGGCTGCCCCGAGGGTCCTAGGAGTGCTGAAAAGGCTACTTCCTTTAATATAAAGGAGAACAGCGACTAAGAGCTCATGGAAAGAGCTGCATGCCTCCCTTTCTGCATGGCTACTCAGGGCCTTACCTCGAGGCAAGGACTGACGTTGAGATTCCTTATAGCTCTAGAGCATGGCAAGATGAGTCCCAGCCCTGGGTATGAAGCACACTGGGTAGCCAGAGAAAACTCATTTTCTCCCCAGACCAATGCCTACAATAGCCAGGGGCCTGTCCACAGCAGAGAATTTCAGGGAGCTTCACGGCAGCAAGAATGGAGGTTTCCAAATGGGAAACAAGGCTATTACCATCATATACCCCCATTTCCGTGGGCACAGGCAGCATACATCTCTGTGGTTTCTAACAAGTCAAAAGAGACCCAGAGTACACACTGGTTGCTTCCCTGAATCAACTTCTCGAGGCAGGGTGTTCTACCTCTAGTGAACGGCCTCACCAGGGAAAGCCCTAGCTAGGCCTCTGGGCCCTTGCCTATTCAAAAGCCTGCAGTGCTACAGGAGAAACTGTGCTTCCGTTGCAATAGGAACGCAGCCGTCTTCCTCCTGGAGGCAGGGTGACTTCAGGTAGGAGGTCCTGGATGGAAGGAGAAGCCTAGTGTTTTTCTCTGTGCAGCTCAGACTAGGGAATGAGTGTGACTTCCACGGCATGTTGGAACTTGCTAGAACGGTGCTCGTCAATCTGTGCGATTGCTGGCTAAATCCAGATGTCCCAATAAGAGTGCACTGTGTAGCCCTTCACTCGGCATACACACTGTGAGTCGGAAAGCTCCTGGCCTGGATAGTGCTTAGAATGGCCAGGTGAGACTGAGGGTACTCGGTGTTCTTGCAGGGAATAAGTTTACCAGACGAGGCACCTAGGTGTCCTAAAAAGCCTACTGGCGTTCAAATGCTGCAGAGCAGCGACTACGGCCTCATGGAAACTGCTACACGCCTCTGCTTGTGCATAGCATTTCAGGGCCTTACCTCGAGGCAAGTTCTCACGTTGCTTGCCCTGGGAGCGACACAGCATGTTAGGATGCTGTATTTCTCCTTGACTAGAGTGACTTCAGGAACGAGGTCCTCGATCAATTCTAAGCAGAGTGTTTCCTCAGAGCAGCTCAGACGAGGGCAATGTCGAAGACTTCCAGGGCATGTTGGACTGCCTAGAAATGTGGTTCTGATGCTGTTCGAGGGTTCTGGAAATGTAGCTCTCCTGAAGTAACGTATAGTGTGTTGCCCGAGACTCGGCAGACACAGAGGGCCTCCGAGGGACGTATGGGACTCAATGCTGCTCAGCAGGCCCACAGGGGTGTGGAGGGAGTCAGTGATCTTGGAAGCAAAATGATGCTCACCCGAGAGACCTAGGAGTCCTGAAAAGGGTCCTTCCTTTAATATAAAGCAGAACCTCCACTAAGAGCTCATGGAAAGAGCTGCATGCCTCCCTTTCTGCAGGGCTACTCAGGGCCTTACCTCGAGGCGAGGACTCACGTGGAGATTCCCTTTGGCTCTAGAGCATGGCAAGGTGAGCCCCACCCCGGCCAGTGAAGCTCCGTGTGTAGCCAGAGAAAACTCATTTTCTTCCCAGACCCATGGCTACAGTGGTCACGGGGCGGTCAACAGCAGAGAATTTCAGGGAGCTTCACGGCAGCAAGAATGGAGGTTTCCAAAGAGAAAAGCAAGGCTAGTACCATCACGACCCCATTTCCATGTGCACAGGCAGCATCCAAAACTCTGGTTTCTCACAAGACAAAAGAGACACAGCGTACCCACTAGTTCCTTCCCTGAAGCAACTTCTCGAGGCACGGCGTTCTGCATCTAGTGCACGGCCTCAACCAAGGAACGCCCTAGTTAGGCCTCGGGGCCGGTGCCTCTTCAAAAGCCTGCAGTGCTAGAGGAAAAACTCTGCTTTAGTTGCAATACGAACGCAAGCCGATTTTCTCCTGGAGGCAGGGTGACTTCAGGTAGGAGGTCCTGGAAGGAAGGCGAAGCCTAGTGTTTTCCTCAATGCAGCTCAGACTAGGGAATGTGTGCGCGATTTCCACAGCAAGTTGGAACTTGCCAAAACGGAGCTCGTCAACCTGTGCGAGTGCTGTTCGATCAAGATCTCCTAAGAAAGACTGCAGTGTGTTGCCCATGACTCAGCAGGCACAGAGGAACTCCGAGGGACATATGGGCCACGTTGTTGCTCAGCAGGCCTACAGGAGTGTGGAGGATCTCAGTGATCTTGGAACGAAAAGGATGCTCACCCGAGGGGCCTAGGAGTGCTGAAAAGTGTACTTCCTTTAAAATAAAGCAGAACAGCGACTAAGAGCTCATGGAAAGAGCTGCATGCCTCCCTTTCTGTCTGGCTACTCAGGGCCTTACCTCGAGGCAGGGACTCACGTTGAGATTCCCTTTAGCTCTAGAGCATGGCAAGATGAGTCCCACCCCGGATAATGAAGCACCCTGTGTAGCCAGAGAAAACTCATTTTCTTCCCAGACCAATGCCTACAATAGCCAGGGTCCTGTCAACAGCAGAGAATTCAGGGAGCTTCAAGGCAGCATGAATGGAGCTTTCAAAATGGATAAGCGAGTCTACTACCAACATGCCCACATTTCCCTAGGCACAAACAGCATACATCCCTGTGGTTTCACACAACTCAAAAGAGACACAGATTACACACTGAATCAAATTCTCGTGGCAGGGTGTTCTGCATCTAGTGAACTGCCTCAACCAAGGAACGCCCTAGCTAGGCCTCTGGGCTCGTGCCTATTCAAAAGCTTGCAGTGCTATAGGAAGAACTGTGCTTTAGTTGCAATAGGAAGCAAGGCGTCGTTCTCCTGGAGGCAGGGTGACTTCAGGTAGGAGTTCCTGGAAGGAAGGGGAAGCCTAGTGTTTTTCTCAGTGCAGCTCAGACTAGGGAATGTGTGCGACTTCCACAGCAAGTCGGAACTTGCCAGAACGGTGCTCGTGAACCTGTGCGAGTGCTGTGAAACCAAGATATCCCAAGAAAGAGTGCAGTGTGTTGCCCATGACTCAGCAGACACAGAGGACCTCCGAGGGACCTAAGGGCCTCGTTGTTGCTCAGCAAGCCAACAGGGGTGTGGAGGTACTCAGTGATCTTGGTACTAAAATGAGGCTGCCCCGAGGGTCCTAGGAGTGCTGAAAAGGCTACTTCCTTTAATATAAAGGAGAACAGCGACTAAGAGCTCATGGAAAGAGCTGCATGCCTCCCTTTCTGCATGGCTACTCAGGGCCTTACCTCGAGGCAAGGACTGACGTTGAGATTCCTTATAGCTCTAGAGCATGGCAAGATGAGTCCCAGCCCTGGGTATGAAGCACACTGGGTAGCCAGAGAAAACTCATTTTCTCCCCAGACCAATGCCTACAATAGCCAGGGGCCTGTCCACAGCAGAGAATTTCAGGGAGCTTCACGGCAGCAAGAATGGAGGTTTCCAAATGGGAAACAAGGCTATTACCATCATATACCCCCATTTCCGTAGGCACAGGCAGCATACATCTCTGTGGTTTCTAACAAGTCAAAAGAGACCCAGAGTACACACTGGTTGCTTCCCTGAATCAACTTCTCGAGGCAGGGTGTTCTACCTCTAGTGAACGGCCTCACCAGGGAAAGCCCTAGCTAGGCCTCTGGGCCCTTGCCTATTCAAAAGCCTGCAGTGCTACAGGAGAAACTGTGCTTCCGTTGCAATAGGAACGCAGCCGTCTTCCTCCTGGAGGCAGGGTGACTTCAGGTAGGAGGTCCTGGATGGAAGGAGAAGCCTAGTGTTTTTCTCTGTGCAGCTCAGACTAGGGAATGAGTGTGACTTCCACGGCATGTTGGAACTTGCTAGAACGGTGCTCGTCAATCTGTGCGATTGCTGGCTAAATCCAGATGTCCCAATAAGAGTGCACTGTGTAGCCCTTCACTCGGCATACACACTGTGAGTCGGAAAGCTCCTGGCCTGGATAGTGCTTAGAATGGCCAGGTGAGACTGAGGGTACTCGGTTGTTCTTGCAGGGAATAAGTTTACCAGACGAGGCACCTAGGTGTCCTGAAAAGCCTACTGGCGTTCAAATGCTGCAGAGCAGCGACTACGGCCTCATGGAAACTGCTACACGCCTCTGCTTGTGCATAGCATTTCAGGGCCTTACCTCGAGGCAAGTTCTCACGTTGCTTGCCCTGTGAGCGACACAGCATGTTAGGATGCTGTATTTCTCCTTGACTAGAGTGACTTCAGGAACGAGGTCCTCGATCAATTCTAAGCAGAGTGTTTCCTCAGAGCAGCTCAGACGAGGGCAATGTCGAAGACTTCCAGGGCATGTTGGACTGCCTAGAAATGTGGTTCTGATGCTGTTCGAGGGTTCTGGAAATGTAGCTCTCCTGAAGTAACGTATAGTGTGTTGCCCGAGACTCGGCAGACACAGAGGGCCTCCGAGGGACGTATGGGACTCAATGCTGCTCAGCAGGCCCACAGGGGTGTGGAGGGAGTCAGTGATCTTGGAAGCAAAATGATGCTCACCCGAGAGACCTAGGAGTCCTGAAAAGGGTCCTTCCTTTAATATAAAGCAGAACCTCCACTAAGAGCTCATGGAAAGAGCTGCATGCCTCCCTTTCTGCAGGGCTACTCAGGGCCTTACCTCGAGGCGAGGACTCACGTGGAGATTCCCTTTGGCTCTAGAGCATGGCAAGGTGAGCCCCACCCCGGCCAGTGAAGCTCCGTGTGTAGCCAGAGAAAACTCATTTTCTTCCCAGACCCATGGCTACAGTGGTCACGGGGCGGTCAACAGCAGAGAATTTCAGGGAGCTTCACGGCAGCAAGAATGGAGGTTTCCAAAGAGAAAAGCAAGGCTAGTACCATCACGACCCCATTTCCATGTGCACAGGCAGCATCCAAAACTCTGGTTTCTCACAAGACAAAAGAGACACAGCGTACCCACTAGTTCCTTCCCTGAAGCAACTTCTCGAGGCACGGCGTTCTGCATCTAGTGCACGGCCTCAACCAAGGAACGCCCTAGTTAGGCCTCGGGGCCGGTGCCTCTTCAAAAGCCTGCAGTGCTAGAGGAAAAACTCTGCTTTAGTTGCAATACGAACGCAAGCCGATTTTCTCCTGGAGGCAGGGTGACTTCAGGTAGGAGGTCCTGGAAGGAAGGCGAAGCCTAGTGTTTTCCTCAATGCAGCTCAGACTAGGGAATGTGTGCGCGATTTCCACAGCAAGTTGGAACTTGCCAAAACGGAGCTCGTCAACCTGTGCGAGTGCTGTTCGATCAAGATCTCCTAAGAAAGACTGCAGTGTGTTGCCCATGACTCAGCAGGCACAGAGGAACTCCGAGGGACATATGGGCCACGTTGTTGCTCAGCAGGCCTACAGGAGTGTGGAGGATCTCAGTGATCTTGGAACGAAAAGGATGCTCACCCGAGGGGCCTAGGAGTGCTGAAAAGTGTACTTCCTTTAAAATAAAGCAGAACAGCGACTAAGAGCTCATGGAAAGAGCTGCATGCCTCCCTTTCTGTCTGGCTACTCAGGGCCTTACCTCGAGGCAGGGACTCACGTTGAGATTCCCTTTAGCTCTAGAGCATGGCAAGATGAGTCCCACCCCGGATAATGAAGCACCCTGTGTAGCCAGAGAAAACTCATTTTCTTCCCAGACCAATGCCTACAATAGCCAGGGTCCTGTCAACAGCAGAGAATTCAGGGAGCTTCAAGGCAGCATGAATGGAGCTTTCAAAATGGATAAGCAAGTCTACTACCAACATGCCCACATTTCCCTAGGCACAAACAGCATACATCCCTGTGGTTTCACACAACTCAAAAGAGACACAGATTACACACTGAATCAAATTCTCGTGGCAGGGTGTTCTGCATCTAGTGAACTGCCTCAACCAAGGAACGCCCTAGCTAGGCCTCTGGGCTCGTGCCTATTCAAAAGCTTGCAGTGCTATAGGAAGAACTGTGCTTTAGTTGCAATAGGAAGCAAGGCGTCGTTCTCCTGGAGGCAGGGTGACTTCAGGTAGGAGTTCCTGGAAGGAAGGGGAAGCCTAGTGTTTTTCTCAGTGCAGCTCAGACTAGGGAATGTGTGCGACTTCCACAGCAAGTCGGAACTTGCCAGAACGGTGCTCGTGAACCTGTGCGAGTGCTGTGAAACCAAGATATCCCAAGAAAGAGTGCAGTGTGTTGCCCATGACTCAGCAGACACAGAGGACCTCCGAGGGACCTAAGGGCCTCGTTGTTGCTCAGCAAGCCAACAGCGGTGTGGAGGTACTCAGTGATCTTGGTACTAAAATGAGGCTGCCCCGAGGGTCCTAGGAGTGCTGAAAAGGCTACTTCCTTTAATATAAAGGAGAACAGCGACTAAGAGCTCATGGAAAGAGCTGCATGCCTCCCTTTCTGCATGGCTACTCAGGGCCTTACCTCGAGGCAAGGACTGACGTTGAGATTCCTTATAGCTCTAGAGCATGGCAAGATGAGTCCCAGCCCTGGGTATGAAGCACACTGGGTAGCCAGAGAAAACTCATTTTCTCCCCAGACCAATGCCTACAATAGCCAGGGGCCTGTCCACAGCAGAGAATTTCAGGGAGCTTCACGGCAGCAAGAATGGAGGTTTCCAAATGGGAAACAAGGCTATTACCATCATATACCCCCATTTCCGTGGGCACAGGCAGCATACATCTCTGTGGTTTCTAACAAGTCAAAAGAGACCCAGAGTACACACTGGTTGCTTCCCTGAATCAACTTCTCGAGGCAGGGTGTTCTACCTCTAGTGAACGGCCTCACCAGGGAAAGCCCTAGCTAGGCCTCTGGGCCCTTGCCTATTCAAAAGCCTGCAGTGCTACAGGAGAAACTGTGCTTCCGTTGCAATAGGAACGCAGCCGTCTTCCTCCTGGAGGCAGGGTGACTTCAGGTAGGAGGTCCTGGATGGAAGGAGAAGCCTAGTGTTTTTCTCTGTGCAGCTCAGACTAGGGAATGAGTGTGACTTCCACGGCATGTTGGAACTTGCTAGAACGGTGCTCGTCAATCTGTGCGATTGCTGGCTAAATCCAGATGTCCCAATAAGAGTGCACTGTGTAGCCCTTCACTCGGCATACACACTGTGAGTCGGAAAGCTCCTGGCCTGGATAGTGCTTAGAATGGCCAGGTGAGACTGAGGGTACTCGGTTGTTCTTGCAGGGAATAAGTTTACCAGACGAGGCACCTAGGTGTCCTAAAAAGCCTACTGGCGTTCAAATGCTGCAGAGCAGCGACTACGGCCTCATGGAAACTGCTACACGCCTCTGCTTGTGCATAGCATTTCAGGGCCTTACCTCGAGGCAAGTTCTCACGTTGCTTGCCCTGTGAGCGACACAGCATGTTAGGATGCTGTATTTCTCCTTGACTAGAGTGACTTCAGGAACGAGGTCCTCGATCAATTCTAAGCAGAGTGTTTCCTCAGAGCAGCTCAGACGAGGGCAATGTCGAAGACTTCCAGGGCATGTTGGACTGCCTAGAAATGTGGTTCTGATGCTGTTCGAGGGTTCTGGAAATGTAGCTCTCCTGAAGTAACGTATAGTGTGTTGCCCGAGACTCGGCAGACACAGAGGGCCTCCGAGGGACGTATGGGACTCAATGCTGCTCAGCAGGCCCACAGGGGTGTGGAGGGAGTCAGTGATCTTGGAAGCAAAATGATGCTCACCCGAGAGACCTAGGAGTCCTGAAAAGGGTCCTTCCTTTAATATAAAGCAGAACCTCCACTAAGAGCTCATGGAAAGAGCTGCATGCCTCCCTTTCTGCAGGGCTACTCAGGGCCTTACCTCGAGGCGAGGACTCACGTGGAGATTCCCTTTGGCTCTAGAGCATGGCAAGGTGAGCCCCACCCCGGCCAGTGAAGCTCCGTGTGTAGCCAGAGAAAACTCATTTTCTTCCCAGACCCATGGCTACAGTGGTCACGGGGCGGTCAACAGCAGAGAATTTCAGGGAGCTTCACGGCAGCAAGAATGGAGGTTTCCAAAGAGAAAAGCAAGGCTAGTACCATCACGACCCCATTTCCATGTGCACAGGCAGCATCCAAAACTCTGGTTTCTCACAAGACAAAAGAGACACAGCGTACCCACTAGTTCCTTCCCTGAAGCAACTTCTCGAGGCACGGCGTTCTGCATCTAGTGCACGGCCTCAACCAAGGAACGCCCTAGTTAGGCCTCGGGGCCGGTGCCTCTTCAAAAGCCTGCAGTGCTAGAGGAAAAACTCTGCTTTAGTTGCAATACGAACGCAAGCCGATTTTCTCCTGGAGGCAGGGTGACTTCAGGTAGGAGGTCCTGGAAGGAAGGCGAAGCCTAGTGTTTTCCTCAATGCAGCTCAGACTAGGGAATGTGTGCGCGATTTCCACAGCAAGTTGGAACTTGCCAAAACGGAGCTCGTCAACCTGTGCGAGTGCTGTTCGATCAAGATCTCCTAAGAAAGACTGCAGTGTGTTGCCCATGACTCAGCAGGCACAGAGGAACTCCGAGGGACATATGGGCCACGTTGTTGCTCAGCAGGCCTACAGGAGTGTGGAGGATCTCAGTGATCTTGGAACGAAAAGGATGCTCACCCGAGGGGCCTAGGAGTGCTGAAAAGTGTACTTCCTTTAAAATAAAGCAGAACAGCGACTAAGAGCTCATGGAAAGAGCTGCATGCCTCCCTTTCTGTCTGGCTACTCAGGGCCTTACCTCGAGGCAGGGACTCACGTTGAGATTCCCTTTAGCTCTAGAGCATGGCAAGATGAGTCCCACCCCGGATAATGAAGCACCCTGTGTAGCCAGAGAAAACTCATTTTCTTCCCAGACCAATGCCTACAATAGCCAGGGTCCTGTCAACAGCAGAGAATTCAGGGAGCTTCAAGGCAGCATGAATGGAGCTTTCAAAATGGATAAGCAAGTCTACTACCAACATGCCCACATTTCCCTAGGCACAAACAGCATACATCCCTGTGGTTTCACACAACTCAAAAGAGACACAGATTACACACTGAATCAAATTCTCGTGGCAGGGTGTTCTGCATCTAGTGAACTGCCTCAACCAAGGAACGCCCTAGCTAGGCCTCTGGGCTCGTGCCTATTCAAAAGCTTGCAGTGCTATAGGAAGAACTGTGCTTTAGTTGCAATAGGAAGCAAGGCGTCGTTCTCCTGGAGGCAGGGTGACTTCAGGTAGGAGTTCCTGGAAGGAAGGGGAAGCCTAGTGTTTTTCTCAGTGCAGCTCAGACTAGGGAATGTGTGCGACTTCCACAGCAAGTCGGAACTTGCCAGAACGGTGCTCGTGAACCTGTGCGAGTGCTGTGAAACCAAGATATCCCAAGAAAGAGTGCAGTGTGTTGCCCATGACTCAGCAGACACAGAGGACCTCCGAGGGACCTAAGGGCCTCGTTGTTGCTCAGCAAGCCAACAGCGGTGTGGAGGTACTCAGTGATCTTGGTACTAAAATGAGGCTGCCCCGAGGGTCCTAGGAGTGCTGAAAAGGCTACTTCCTTTAATATAAAGGAGAACAGCGACTAAGAGCTCATGGAAAGAGCTGCATGCCTCCCTTTCTGCATGGCTACTCAGGGCCTTACCTCGAGGCAAGGACTGACGTTGAGATTCCTTATAGCTCTAGAGCATGGCAAGATGAGTCCCAGCCCTGGGTATGAAGCACACTGGGTAGCCAGAGAAAACTCATTTTCTCCCCAGACCAATGCCTACAATAGCCAGGGGCCTGTCCACAGCAGAGAATTTCAGGGAGCTTCACGGCAGCAAGAATGGAGGTTTCCAAATGGGAAACAAGGCTATTACCATCATATACCCCCATTTCCGTGGGCACAGGCAGCATACATCTCTGTGGTTTCTAACAAGTCAAAAGAGACCCAGAGTACACACTGGTTGCTTCCCTGAATCAACTTCTCGAGGCAGGGTGTTCTACCTCTAGTGAACGGCCTCACCAGGGAAAGCCCTAGCTAGGCCTCTGGGCCCTTGCCTATTCAAAAGCCTGCAGTGCTACAGGAGAAACTGTGCTTCAGTTGCAATAGGAACGCAGCCGTCTTTCTCCTGGAGGCAGGGTGACTTCAGGTAGGAGGTCCTGGGTGGAAGGAGAAGCCTAGTGTTTTTCTCTGTGCAGCTCAGACTAGGGAATGAGTGTGACTTCCACGGCATGTTGGAACTTGCTAGAACGGTGCTCGTCAATCTGTGCGATTGCTGGCTAAATCCAGATGTCCCAATAAGAGTGCACTGTGTAGCCCTTCACTCGGCATACACACTGTGAGTCGGAAAGCTCCTGGCCTGGATAGTGCTTAGAATGGCCAGGTGAGACTGAGGGTACTCGGTTGTTCTTGCAGGGAATAAGTTTACCAGACGAGGCACCTAGGTGTCCTAAAAAGCCTACTGGCGTTCAAATGCTGCAGAGCAGCGACTACGGCCTCATGGAAACTGCTACACGCCTCTGCTTGTGCATAGCATTTCAGGGCCTTACCTCGAGGCAAGTTCTCACGTTGCTTGCCCTGTGAGCGACACAGCATGTTAGGATGCTGTATTTCTCCTTGACTAGAGTGACTTCAGGAACGAGGTCCTCGATCAATTCTAAGCAGAGTGTTTCCTCAGAGCAGCTCAGACGAGGGCAATGTCGAAGACTTCCAGGGCATGTTGGACTGCCTAGAAATGTGGTTCTGATGCTGTTCGAGGGTTCTGGAAATGTAGCTCTCCTGAAGTAACGTATAGTGTGTTGCCCGAGACTCGGCAGACACAGAGGGCCTCCGAGGGACGTATGGGACTCAATGCTGCTCAGCAGGCCCACAGGGGTGTGGAGGGAGTCAGTGATCTTGGAAGCAAAATGATGCTCACCCGAGAGACCTAGGAGTCCTGAAAAGGGTCCTTCCTTTAATATAAAGCAGAACCTCCACTAAGAGCTCATGGAAAGAGCTGCATGCCTCCCTTTCTGCAGGGCTACTCAGGGCCTTACCTCGAGGCGAGGACTCACGTGGAGATTCCCTTTGGCTCTAGAGCATGGCAAGGTGAGCCCCACCCCGGCCAGTGAAGCTCCGTGTGTAGCCAGAGAAAACTCATTTTCTTCCCAGACCCATGGCTACAGTGGTCACGGGGCGGTCAACAGCAGAGAATTTCAGGGAGCTTCACGGCAGCAAGAATGGAGGTTTCCAAAGAGAAAAGCAAGGCTAGTACCATCACGACCCCATTTCCATGTGCACAGGCAGCATCCAAAACTCTGGTTTCTCACAAGACAAAAGAGACACAGCGTACCCACTAGTTCCTTCCCTGAAGCAACTTCTCGAGGCACGGCGTTCTGCATCTAGTGCACGGCCTCAACCAAGGAACGCCCTAGTTAGGCCTCGGGGCCGGTGCCTCTTCAAAAGCCTGCAGTGCTAGAGGAAAAACTCTGCTTTAGTTGCAATACGAACGCAAGCCGATTTTCTCCTGGAGGCAGGGTGACTTCAGGTAGGAGGTCCTGGAAGGAAGGGGAAGCCTAGTGTTTTTCTCAGTGCAGCTCAGACTAGGGAATGTGTGCGACTTCCACAGCAAGTCGGAACTTGCCAGAACGGTGCTCGTGAACCTGTGCGAGTGCTGTGAAACCAAGATATCCCAAGAAAGAGTGCAGTGTGTTGCCCATGACTCAGCAGACACAGAGGACCTCCGAGGGACCTAAGGGCCTCGTTGTTGCTCAGCAAGCCAACAGGGGTGTGGAGGTACTCAGTGATCTTGGTACTAAAATGAGGCTGCCCCGATGGTCCTAGGAGTGCTGAAAAGGCTACTTCCTTTAATATAAAGGAGAACAGCGACTAAGAGCTCATGGAAAGAGCTGCATGCCTCCCTTTCTGCATGGCTACTCAGGGCCTTACCTCGAGGCAAGGACTGACGTTGAGATTCCTTATAGCTCTAGAGCATGGCAAGATGAGTCCCAGCCCTGGGTATGAAGCACACTGGGTAGCCAGAGAAAACTCATTTTCTCCCCAGACCAATGCCTACAATAGCCAGGGGCCTGTCCACAGCAGAGAATTTCAGGGAGCTTCACGGCAGCAAGAATGGAGGTTTCCAAATGGGAAACAAGGCTATTACCATCATATACCCCCATTTCCGTGGGCACAGGCAGCATACATCTCTGTGGTTTCTAACAAGTCAAAAGAGACCCAGAGTACACACTGGTTGCTTCCCTGAATCAACTTCTCGAGGCAGGGTGTTCTACCTCTAGTGAACGGCCTCACCAGGGAAAGCCCTAGCTAGGCCTCTGGGCCCTTGCCTATTCAAAAGCCTGCAGTGCTACAGGAGAAACTGTGCTTCCGTTGCAATAGGAACGCAGCCGTCTTCCTCCTGGAGGCAGGGTGACTTCAGGTAGGAGGTCCTGGATGGAAGGAGAAGCCTAGTGTTTTTCTCTGTGCAGCTCAGACTAGGGAATGAGTGTGACTTCCACGGCATGTTGGAACTTGCTAGAACGGTGCTCGTCAATCTGTGCGATTGCTGGCTAAATCCAGATGTCCCAATAAGAGTGCACTGTGTAGCCCTTCACTCGGCATACACACTGTGAGTCGGAAAGCTCCTGGCCTGGATAGTGCTTAGAATGGCCAGGTGAGACTGAGGGTACTCGGTGTTCTTGCAGGGAATAAGTTTACCAGACGAGGCACCTAGGTGTCCTAAAAAGCCTACTGGCGTTCAAATGCTGCAGAGCAGCGACTACGGCCTCATGGAAACTGCTACACGCCAATGCTTGTGCATAGCATTTCAGGGCCTTACCTCGAGGCAAGTTCTCACGTTGCTTGCCCTGTGAGCGACACAGCATGTTAGGATGCTGTATTTCTCCTTGACTAGAGTGACTTCAGGAACGAGGTCCTCGATCAATTCTAAGCAGAGTGTTTCCTCAGAGCAGCTCAGACGAGGGCAATGTCGAAGACTTCCAGGGCATGTTGGACTGCCTAGAAATGTGGTTCTGATGCTGTTCGAGGGTTCTGGAAATGTAGCTCTCCTGAAGTAACGTATAGTGTGTTGCCCGAGACTCGGCAGACACAGAGGGCCTCCGAGGGACGTATGGGACTCAATGCTGCTCAGCAGGCCCACAGGGGTGTGGAGGGAGTCAGTGATCTTGGAAGCAAAATGATGCTCACCCGAGAGACCTAGGAGTCCTGAAAAGGGTCCTTCCTTTAATATAAAGCAGAACCTCCACTAAGAGCTCATGGAAAGAGCTGCATGCCTCCCTTTCTGCAGGGCTACTCAGGGCCTTACCTCGAGGCGAGGACTCACGTGGAGATTCCCTTTGGCTCTAGAGCATGGCAAGGTGAGCCCCACCCCGGCCAGTGAAGCTCCGTGTGTAGCCAGAGAAAACTCATTTTCTTCCCAGACCCATGGCTACAGTGGTCACGGGGCGGTCAACAGCAGAGAATTTCAGGGAGCTTCACGGCAGCAAGAATGGAGGTTTCCAAAGAGAAAAGCAAGGCTAGTACCATCACGACCCCATTTCCATGTGCACAGGCAGCATCCAAAACTCTGGTTTCTCACAAGACAAAAGAGACACAGCGTACCCGCTAGTTCCTTCCCTGAAGCAACTTCTCGAGGCACGGCGTTCTGCATCTAATGCACGGCCTCAACCAAGGAACGCCCTAGTTAGGCCTCGGGGCCGGTGCCTCTTCAAAAGCCTGCAGTGCTAGAGGAAAAACTCTGCTTTAGTTGCAATACGAACGCAAGCCGATTTTCTCCTGGAGGCAGGGTGACTTCAGGTAGGAGGTCCTGGAAGGAAGGCGAAGCCTAGTGTTTTCCTCAATGCAGCTCAGACTAGGGAATGTGTGCGCGATTTCCACAGCAAGTTGGAACTTGCCAAAACGGAGCTCGTCAACCTGTGCGAGTGCTGTTCGATCAAGATCTCCTAAGAAAGACTGCAGTGTGTTGCCCATGACTCAGCAGGCACAGAGGAACTCCGAGGGACATATGGGCCACGTTGTTGCTCAGCAGGCCTACAGGAGTGTGGAGGATCTCAGTGATCTTGGAACGAAAAGGATGCTCACCCGAGGGGCCTAGGAGTGCTGAAAAGTGTACTTCCTTTAAAATAAAGCAGAACAGCGACTAAGAGCTCATGGAAAGAGCTGCATGCCTCCCTTTCTGTCTGGCTACTCAGGGCCTTACCTCGAGGCAGGGACTCACGTTGAGATTCCCTTTAGCTCTAGAGCATGGCAAGATGAGTCCCACCCCGGATAATGAAGCACCCTGTGTAGCCAGAGAAAACTCATTTTCTTCCCAGACCAATGCCTACAATAGCCAGGGTCCTGTCAACAGCAGAGAATTCAGGGAGCTTCAAGGCAGCATGAATGGAGCTTTCAAAATGGATAAGCAAGTCTACTACCAACATGCCCACATTTCCCTAGGCACAAACAGCATACATCCCTGTGGTTTCACACAACTCAAAAGAGACACAGATTACACACTGAATCAAATTCTCGTGGCAGGGTGTTCTGCATCTAGTGAACTGCCTCAACCAAGGAACGCCCTAGCTAGGCCTCTGGGCTCGTGCCTATTCAAAAGCTTGCAGTGCTATAGGAAGAACTGTGCTTTAGTTGCAATAGGAAGCAAGGCGTCGTTCTCCTGGAGGCAGGGTGACTTCAGGTAGGAGTTCCTGGAAGGAAGGGGAAGCCTAGTGTTTTTCTCAGTGCAGCTCAGACTAGGGAATGTGTGCGACTTCCACAGCAAGTCGGAACTTGCCAGAACGGTGCTCGTGAACCTGTGCGAGTGCTGTGAAACCAAGATATCCCAAGAAAGAGTGCAGTGTGTTGCCCATGACTCAGCAGACACAGAGGACCTCCGAGGGACCTAAGGGCCTCGTTGTTGCTCAGCAAGCCAACAGCGGTGTGGAGGTACTCAGTGATCTTGGTACTAAAATGAGGCTGCCCCGAGGGTCCTAGGAGTGCTGAAAAGGCTACTTCCTTTAATATAAAGGAGAACAGCGACTAAGAGCTCATGGAAAGAGCTGCATGCCTCCCTTTCTGCATGGCTACTCAGGGCCTTACCTCGAGGCAAGGACTGACGTTGAGATTCCTTATAGCTCTAGAGCATGGCAAGATGAGTCCCAGCCCTGGGTATGAAGCACACTGGGTAGCCAGAGAAAACTCATTTTCTCCCCAGACCAATGCCTACAATAGCCAGGGGCCTGTCCACAGCAGAGAATTTCAGGGAGCTTCACGGCAGCAAGAATGGAGGTTTCCAAATGGGAAACAAGGCTATTACCATCATATACCCCCATTTCCGTGGGCACAGGCAGCATACATCTCTGTGGTTTCTAACAAGTCAAAAGAGACCCAGAGTACACACTGGTTGCTTCCCTGAATCAACTTCTCGAGGCAGGGTGTTCTACCTCTAGTGAACGGCCTCACCAGGGAAAGCCCTAGCTAGGCCTCTGGGCCCTTGCCTATTCAAAAGCCTGCAGTGCTACAGGAGAAACTGTGCTTCCGTTGCAATAGGAACGCAGCCGTCTTCCTCCTGGAGGCAGGGTGACTTCAGGTAGGAGGTCCTGGATGGAAGGAGAAGCCTAGTGTTTTTCTCTGTGCAGCTCAGACTAGGGAATGAGTGTGACTTCCACGGCATGTTGGAACTTGCTAGAACGGTGCTCGTCAATCTGTGCGATTGCTGGCTAAATCCAGATGTCCCAATAAGAGTGCACTGTGTAGCCCTTCACTCGGCATACACACTGTGAGTCGGAAAGCTCCTGGCCTGGATAGTGCTTAGAATGGCCAGGTGAGACTGAGGGTACTCGGTGTTCTTGCAGGGAATAAGTTTACCAGACGAGGCACCTAGGTGTCCTAAAAAGCCTACTGGCGTTCAAATGCTGCAGAGCAGCGACTACGGCCTCATGGAAACTGCTACACGCCTCTGCTTGTGCATAGCATTTCAGGGCCTTACCTCGAGGCAAGTTCTCACGTTGCTTGCCCTGTGAGCGACACAGCATGTTAGGATGCTGTATTTCTCCTTGACTAGAGTGACTTCAGGAACGAGGTCCTCGATCAATTCTAAGCAGAGTGTTTCCTCAGAGCAGCTCAGACGAGGGCAATGTCGAAGACTTCCAGGGCATGTTGGACTGCCTAGAAATGTGGTTCTGATGCTGTTCGAGGGTTCTGGAAATGTAGCTCTCCTGAAGTAACGTATAGTGTGTTGCCCGAGACTCGGCAGACACAGAGGGCCTCCGAGGGACGTATGGGACTCAATGCTGCTCAGCAGGCCCACAGGGGTGTGGAGGGAGTCAGTGATCTTGGAAGCAAAATGATGCTCACCCGAGAGACCTAGGAGTCCTGAAAAGGGTCCTTCCTTTAATATAAAGCAGAACCTCCACTAAGAGCTCATGGAAAGAGCTGCATGCCTCCCTTTCTGCAGGGCTACTCAGGGCCTTACCTCGAGGCGAGGACTCACGTGGAGATTCCCTTTGGCTCTAGAGCATGGCAAGGTGAGCCCCACCCCGGCCAGTGAAGCTCCGTGTGTAGCCAGAGAAAACTCATTTTCTTCCCAGACCCATGGCTACAGTGGTCACGGGGCGGTCAACAGCAGAGAATTTCAGGGAGCTTCACGGCAGCAAGAATGGAGGTTTCCAAAGAGAAAAGCAAGGCTAGTACCATCACGACCCCATTTCCATGTGCACAGGCAGCATCCAAAACTCTGGTTTCTCACAAGACAAAAGAGACACAGCGTACCCACTAGTTCCTTCCCTGAAGCAACTTCTCGAGGCACGGCGTTCTGCATCTAGTGCACGGCCTCAACCAAGGAACGCCCTAGTTAGGCCTCGGGGCCGGTGCCTCTTCAAAAGCCTGCAGTGCTAGAGGAAAAACTCTGCTTTAGTTGCAATACGAACGCAAGCCGATTTTCTCCTGGAGGCAGGGTGACTTCAGGTAGGAGGTCCTGGAAGGAAGGCGAAGCCTAGTGTTTTCCTCAATGCAGCTCAGACTAGGGAATGTGTGCGCGATTTCCACAGCAAGTTGGAACTTGCCAAAACGGAGCTCGTCAACCTGTGCGAGTGCTGTTCGATCAAGATCTCCTAAGAAAGACTGCAGTGTGTTGCCCATGACTCAGCAGGCACAGAGGAACTCCGAGGGACATATGGGCCACGTTGTTGCTCAGCAGGCCTACAGGAGTGTGGAGGATCTCAGTGATCTTGGAACGAAAAGGATGCTCACCCGAGGGGCCTAGGAGTGCTGAAAAGTGTACTTCCTTTAAAATAAAGCAGAACAGCGACTAAGAGCTCATGGAAAGAGCTGCATGCCTCCCTTTCTGTCTGGCTACTCAGGGCCTTACCTCGAGGCAGGGACTCACGTTGAGATTCCCTTTAGCTCTAGAGCATGGCAAGATGAGTCCCACCCCGGATAATGAAGCACCCTGTGTAGCCAGAGAAAACTCATTTTCTTCCCAGACCAATGCCTACAATAGCCAGGGTCCTGTCAACAGCAGAGAATTCAGGGAGCTTCAAGGCAGCATGAATGGAGCTTTCAAAATGGATAAGCAAGTCTACTACCAACATGCCCACATTTCCCTAGGCACAAACAGCATACATCCCTGTGGTTTCACACAACTCAAAAGAGACACAGATTACACACTGAATCAAATTCTCGTGGCAGGGTGTTCTGCATCTAGTGAACTGCCTCAACCAAGGAACGCCCTAGCTAGGCCTCTGGGCTCGTGCCTATTCAAAAGCTTGCAGTGCTATAGGAAGAACTGTGCTTTAGTTGCAATAGGAAGCAAGGCGTCGTTCTCCTGGAGGCAGGGTGACTTCAGGTAGGAGTTCCTGGAAGGAAGGGGAAGCCTAGTGTTTTTCTCAGTGCAGCTCAGACTAGGGAATGTGTGCGACTTCCACAGCAAGTCGGAACTTGCCAGAACGGTGCTCGTGAACCTGTGCGAGTGCTGTGAAACCAAGATATCCCAAGAAAGAGTGCAGTGTGTTGCCCATGACTCAGCAGACACAGAGGACCTCCGAGGGACCTAAGGGCCTCGTTGTTGCTCAGCAAGCCAACAGGGGTGTGGAGGTACTCAGTGATCTTGGTACTAAAATGAGGCTGCCCCGAGGGTCCTAGGAGTGCTGAAAAGGCTACTTCCTTTAATATAAAGGAGAACAGCGACTAAGAGCTCATGGAAAGAGCTGCATGCCTCCCTTTCTGCATGGCTACTCAGGGCCTTACCTCGAGGCAAGGACTGACGTTGAGATTCCTTATAGCTCTAGAGCATGGCAAGATGAGTCCCAGCCCTGGGTATGAAGCACACTGGGTAGCCAGAGAAAACTCATTTTCTCCCCAGACCAATGCCTACAATAGCCAGGGGCCTGTCCACAGCAGAGAATTTCAGGGAGCTTCACGGCAGCAAGAATGGAGGTTTCCAAATGGGAAACAAGGCTATTACCATCATATACCCCCATTTCCGTGGGCACAGGCAGCATACATCTCTGTGGTTTCTAACAAGTCAAAAGAGACCCAGAGTACACACTGGTTGCTTCCCTGAATCAACTTCTCGAGGCAGGGTGTTCTACCTCTAGTGAACGGCCTCACCAGGGAAAGCCCTAGCTAGGCCTCTGGGCCCTTGCCTATTCAAAAGCCTGCAGTGCTACAGGAGAAACTGTGCTTCCGTTGCAATAGGAACGCAGCCGTCTTTCTCCTGGAGGCAGGGTGACTTCAGGTAGGAGGTCCTGGATGGAAGGAGAAGCCTAGTGTTTTTCTCTGTGCAGCTCAGACTAGGGAATGAGTGTGACTTCCACGGCATGTTGGAACTTGCTAGAACGGTGCTCGTCAATCTGTGCGATTGCTGGCTAAATCCAGATGTCCCAATAAGAGTGCACTGTGTAGCCCTTCACTCGGCATACACACTGTGAGTCGGAAAGCTCCTGGCCTGGATAGTGCTTAGAATGGCCAGGTGAGACTGAGGGTACTCGGTGTTCTTGCAGGGAATAAGTTTACCAGACGAGGCACCTAGGTGTCCTAAAAAGCCTACTGGCGTTCAAATGCTGCAGAGCAGCGACTACGGCCTCATGGAAACTGCTACACGCCTCTGCTTGTGCATAGCATTTCAGGGCCTTACCTCGAGGCAAGTTCTCACGTTGCTTGCCCTGTGAGCGACACAGCATGTTAGGATGCTGTATTTCTCCTTGACTAGAGTGACTTCAGGAACGAGGTCCTCGATCAATTCTAAGCAGAGTGTTTCCTCAGAGCAGCTCAGACGAGGGCAATGTCGAAGACTTCCAGGGCATGTTGGACTGCCTAGAAATGTGGTTCTGATGCTGTTCGAGGGTTCTGGAAATGTAGCTCTCCTGAAGTAACGTATAGTGTGTTGCCCGAGACTCGGCAGACACAGAGGGCCTCCGAGGGACGTATGGGACTCAATGCTGCTCAGCAGGCCCACAGGGGTGTGGAGGGAGTCAGTGATCTTGGAAGCAAAATGATGCTCACCCGAGAGACCTAGGAGTCCTGAAAAGGGTCCTTCCTTTAATATAAAGCAGAACCTCCACTAAGAGCTCATGGAAAGAGCTGCATGCCTCCCTTTCTGCAGGGCTACTCAGGGCCTTACCTCGAGGCGAGGACTCACGTGGAGATTCCCTTTGGCTCTAGAGCATGGCAAGGTGAGCCCCACCCCGGCCAGTGAAGCTCCGTGTGTAGCCAGAGAAAACTCATTTTCTTCCCAGACCCATGGCTACAGTGGTCACGGGGCGGTCAACAGCAGAGAATTTCAGGGAGCTTCACGGCAGCAAGAATGGAGGTTTCCAAAGAGAAAAGCAAGGCTAGTACCATCACGACCCCATTTCCATGTGCACAGGCAGCATCCAAAACTCTGGTTTCTCACAAGACAAAAGAGACACAGCGTACCCACTAGTTCCTTCCCTGAAGCAACTTCTCGAGGCACGGCGTTCTGCATCTAGTGCACGGCCTCAACCAAGGAACGCCCTAGTTAGGCCTCGGGGCCGGTGCCTCTTCAAAAGCCTGCAGTGCTAGAGGAAAAACTCTGCTTTAGTTGCAATACGAACGCAAGCCGATTTTCTCCTGGAGGCAGGGTGACTTCAGGTAGGAGGTCCTGGAAGGAAGGCGAAGCCTAGTGTTTTCCTCAATGCAGCTCAGACTAGGGAATGTGTGCGCGATTTCCACAGCAAGTTGGAACTTGCCAAAACGGAGCTCGTCAACCTGTGCGAGTGCTGTTCGATCAAGATCTCCTAAGAAAGACTGCAGTGTGTTGCCCATGACTCAGCAGGCACAGAGGAACTCCGAGGGACATATGGGCCACGTTGTTGCTCAGCAGGCCTACAGGAGTGTGGAGGATCTCAGTGATCTTGGAACGAAAAGGATGCTCACCCGAGGGGCCTAGGAGTGCTGAAAAGTGTACTTCCTTTAAAATAAAGCAGAACAGCGACTAAGAGCTCATGGAAAGAGCTGCATGCCTCCCTTTCTGTCTGGCTACTCAGGGCCTTACCTCGAGGCAGGGACTCACGTTGAGATTCCCTTTAGCTCTAGAGCATGGCAAGATGAGTCCCACCCCGGATAATGAAGCACCCTGTGTAGCCAGAGAAAACTCATTTTCTTCCCAGACCAATGCCTACAATAGCCAGGGTCCTGTCAACAGCAGAGAATTCAGGGAGCTTCAAGGCAGCATGAATGGAGCTTTCAAAATGGATAAGCAAGTCTACTACCAACATGCCCACATTTCCCTAGGCACAAACAGCATACATCCCTGTGGTTTCACACAACTCAAAAGAGACACAGATTACACACTGAATCAAATTCTCGTGGCAGGGTGTTCTGCATCTAGTGAACTGCCTCAACCAAGGAACGCCCTAGCTAGGCCTCTGGGCTCGTGCCTATTCAAAAGCTTGCAGTGCTATAGGAAGAACTGTGCTTTAGTTGCAATAGGAAGCAAGGCGTCGTTCTCCTGGAGGCAGGGTGACTTCAGGTAGGAGTTCCTGGAAGGAAGGGGAAGCCTAGTGTTTTTCTCAGTGCAGCTCAGACTAGGGAATGTGTGCGACTTCCACAGCAAGTCGGAACTTGCCAGAACGGTGCTCGTGAACCTGTGCGAGTGCTGTGAAACCAAGATATCCCAAGAAAGAGTGCAGTGTGTTGCCCATGACTCAGCAGACACAGAGGACCTCCGAGGGACCTAAGGGCCTCGTTGTTGCTCAGCAAGCCAACAGGGGTGTGGAGGTACTCAGTGATCTTGGTACTAAAATGAGGCTGCCCCGAGGGTCCTAGGAGTGCTGAAAAGGCTACTTCCTTTAATATAAAGGAGAACAGCGACTAAGAGCTCATGGAAAGAGCTGCATGCCTCCCTTTCTGCATGGCTACTCAGGGCCTTACCTCGAGGCAAGGACTGACGTTGAGATTCCTTATAGCTCTAGAGCATGGCAAGATGAGTCCCAGCCCTGGGTATGAAGCACACTGGGTAGCCAGAGAAAACTCATTTTCTCCCCAGACCAATGCCTACAATAGCCAGGGGCCTGTCCACAGCAGAGAATTTCAGGGAGCTTCACGGCAGCAAGAATGGAGGTTTCCAAATGGGAAACAAGGCTATTACCATCATATACCCCCATTTCCGTGGGCACAGGCAGCATACATCTCTGTGGTTTCTAACAAGTCAAAAGAGACCCAGAGTACACACTGGTTGCTTCCCTGAATCAACTTCTCGAGGCAGGGTGTTCTACCTCTAGTGAACGGCCTCACCAGGGAAAGCCCTAGCTAGGCCTCTGGGCCCTTGCCTATTCAAAAGCCTGCAGTGCTACAGGAGAAACTGTGCTTCCGTTGCAATAGGAACGCAGCCGTCTTTCTCCTGGAGGCAGGGTGACTTCAGGTAGGAGGTCCTGGATGGAAGGAGAAGCCTAGTGTTTTTCTCTGTGCAGCTCAGACTAGGGAATGAGTGTGACTTCCACGGCATGTTGGAACTTGCTAGAACGGTGCTCGTCAATCTGTGCGATTGCTGGCTAAATCCAGATGTCCCAATAAGAGTGCACTGTGTAGCCCTTCACTCGGCATACACACTGTGAGTCGGAAAGCTCCTGGCCTGGATAGTGCTTAGAATGGCCAGGTGAGACTGAGGGTACTCGGTGTTCTTGCAGGGAATAAGTTTACCAGACGAGGCACCTAGGTGTCCTAAAAAGCCTACTGGCGTTCAAATGCTGCAGAGCAGCGACTACGGCCTCATGGAAACTGCTACATGCCTCTGCTTGTGCATAGCATTTCAGGGCCTTACCTCGAGGCAAGTTCTCACGTTGCTTGCCCTGTGAGCGACACAGCATGTTAGGATGCTGTATTTCTCCTTGACTAGAGTGACTTCAGGAACGAGGTCCTCGATCAATTCTAAGCAGAGTGTTTCCTCAGAGCAGCTCAGACGAGGGCAATGTCGAAGACTTCCAGGGCATGTTGGACTGCCTAGAAATGTGGTTCTGATGCTGTTCGAGGGTTCTGGAAATGTAGCTCTCCTGAAGTAACGTATAGTGTGTTGCCCGAGACTCGGCAGACACAGAGGGCCTCCGAGGGACGTATGGGACTCAATGCTGCTCAGCAGGCCCACAGGGGTGTGGAGGGAGTCAGTGATCTTGGAAGCAAAATGATGCTCACCCGAGAGACCTAGGAGTCCTGAAAAGGGTCCTTCCTTTAATATAAAGCAGAACCTCCACTAAGAGCTCATGGAAAGAGCTGCATGCCTCCCTTTCTGCAGGGCTACTCAGGGCCTTACCTCGAGGCGAGGACTCACGTGGAGATTCCCTTTGGCTCTAGAGCATGGCAAGGTGAGCCCCACCCCGGCCAGTGAAGCTCCGTGTGTAGCCAGAGAAAACTCATTTTCTTCCCAGACCCATGGCTACAGTGGTCACGGGGCGGTCAACAGCAGAGAATTTCAGGGAGCTTCACGGCAGCAAGAATGGAGGTTTCCAAAGAGAAAAGCAAGGCTAGTACCATCACGACCCCATTTCCATGTGCACAGGCAGCATCCAAAACTCTGGTTTCTCACAAGACAAAAGAGACACAGCGTACCCACTAGTTCCTTCCCTGAAGCAACTTCTCGAGGCACGGCGTTCTGCATCTAGTGCACGGCCTCAACCAAGGAACGCCCTAGTTAGGCCTCGGGGCCGGTGCCTCTTCAAAAGCCTGCAGTGCTAGAGGAAAAACTCTGCTTTAGTTGCAATACGAACGCAAGCCGATTTTCTCCTGGAGGCAGGGTGACTTCAGGTAGGAGGTCCTGGAAGGAAGGCGAAGCCTAGTGTTTTCCTCAATGCAGCTCAGACTAGGGAATGTGTGCGCGATTTCCACAGCAAGTTGGAACTTGCCAAAACGGAGCTCGTCAACCTGTGCGAGTGCTGTTCGATCAAGATCTCCTAAGAAAGACTGCAGTGTGTTGCCCATGACTCAGCAGGCACAGAGGAACTCCGAGGGACATATGGGCCACGTTGTTGCTCAGCAGGCCTACAGGAGTGTGGAGGATCTCAGTGATCTTGGAACGAAAAGGATGCTCACCCGAGGGGCCTAGGAGTGCTGAAAAGTGTACTTCCTTTAAAATAAAGCAGAACAGCGACTAAGAGCTCATGGAAAGAGCTGCATGCCTCCCTTTCTGTCTGGCTACTCAGGGCCTTACCTCGAGGCAGGGACTCACGTTGAGATTCCCTTTAGCTCTAGAGCATGGCAAGATGAGTCCCACCCCGGATAATGAAGCACCCTGTGTAGCCAGAGAAAACTCATTTTCTTCCCAGACCAATGCCTACAATAGCCAGGGTCCTGTCAACAGCAGAGAATTCAGGGAGCTTCAAGGCAGCATGAATGGAGCTTTCAAAATGGATAAGCAAGTCTACTACCAACATGCCCACATTTCCCTAGGCACAAACAGCATACATCCCTGTGGTTTCACACAACTCAAAAGAGACACAGATTACACACTGAATCAAATTCTCGTGGCAGGGTGTTCTGCATCTAGTGAACTGCCTCAACCAAGGAACGCCCTAGCTAGGCCTCTGGGCTCGTGCCTATTCAAAAGCTTGCAGTGCTATAGGAAGAACTGTGCTTTAGTTGCAATAGGAAGCAAGGCGTCGTTCTCCTGGAGGCAGGGTGACTTCAGGTAGGAGTTCCTGGAAGGAAGGGGAAGCCTAGTGTTTTTCTCAGTGCAGCTCAGACTAGGGAATGTGTGCGACTTCCACAGCAAGTCGGAACTTGCCAGAACGGTGCTCGTGAACCTGTGCGAGTGCTGTGAAACCAAGATATCCCAAGAAAGAGTGCAGTGTGTTGCCCATGACTCAGCAGACACAGAGGACCTCCGAGGGACCTAAGGGCCTCGTTGTTGCTCAGCAAGCCAACAGGGGTGTGGAGGTACTCAGTGATCTTGGTACTAAAATGAGGCTGCCCCGAGGGTCCTAGGAGTGCTGAAAAGGCTACTTCCTTTAATATAAAGGAGAACAGCGACTAAGAGCTCATGGAAAGAGCTGCATGCCTCCCTTTCTGCATGGCTACTCAGGGCCTTACCTCGAGGCAAGGACTGACGTTGAGATTCCTTATAGCTCTAGAGCATGGCAAGATGAGTCCCAGCCCTGGGTATGAAGCACACTGGGTAGCCAGAGAAAACTCATTTTCTCCCCAGACCAATGCCTACAATAGCCAGGGGCCTGTCCACAGCAGAGAATTTCAGGGAGCTTCACGGCAGCAAGAATGGAGGTTTCCAAATGGGAAACAAGGCTATTACCATCATATACCCCCATTTCCGTGGGCACAGGCAGCATACATCTCTGTGGTTTCTAACAAGTCAAAAGAGACCCAGAGTACACACTGGTTGCTTCCCTGAATCAACTTCTCGAGGCAGGGTGTTCTACCTCTAGTGAACGGCCTCACCAGGGAAAGCCCTAGCTAGGCCTCTGGGCCCTTGCCTATTCAAAAGCCTGCAGTGCTACAGGAGAAACTGTGCTTCCGTTGCAATAGGAACGCAGCCGTCTTTCTCCTGGAGGCAGGGTGACTTCAGGTAGGAGGTCCTGGATGGAAGGAGAAGCCTAGTGTTTTTCTCTGTGCAGCTCAGACTAGGGAATGAGTGTGACTTCCACGGCATGTTGGAACTTGCTAGAACGGTGCTCGTCAATCTGTGCGATTGCTGGCTAAATCCAGATGTCCCAATAAGAGTGCACTGTGTAGCCCTTCACTCGGCATACACACTGTGAGTCGGAAAGCTCCTGGCCTGGATAGTGCTTAGAATGGCCAGGTGAGACTGAGGGTACTCGGTTGTTCTTGCAGGGAATAAGTTTACCAGACGAGGCACCTAGGTGTCCTAAAAAGCCTACTGGCGTTCAAATGCTGCAGAGCAGCGACTACGGCCTCATGGAAACTGCTACACGCCTCTGCTTGTGCATAGCATTTCAGGGCCTTACCTCGAGGCAAGTTCTCACGTTGCTTGCCCTGTGAGCGACACAGCATGTTAGGATGCTGTATTTCTCCTTGACTAGAGTGACTTCAGGAACGAGGTCCTCGATCAATTCTAAGCAGAGTGTTTCCTCAGAGCAGCTCAGACGAGGGCAATGTCGAAGACTTCCAGGGCATGTTGGACTGCCTAGAAATGTGGTTCTGATGCTGTTCGAGGGTTCTGGAAATGTAGCTCTCCTGAAGTAACGTATAGTGTGTTGCCCGAGACTCGGCAGACACAGAGGGCCTCCGAGGGACGTATGGGACTCAATGCTGCTCAGCAGGCCCACAGGGGTGTGGAGGGAGTCAGTGATCTTGGAAGCAAAATGATGCTCACCCGAGAGACCTAGGAGTCCTGAAAAGGGTCCTTCCTTTAATATAAAGCAGAACCTCCACTAAGAGCTCATGGAAAGAGCTGCATGCCTCCCTTTCTGCAGGGCTACTCAGGGCCTTACCTCGAGGCGAGGACTCACGTGGAGATTCCCTTTGGCTCTAGAGCATGGCAAGGTGAGCCCCACCCCGGCCAGTGAAGCTCCGTGTGTAGCCAGAGAAAACTCATTTTCTTCCCAGACCCATGGCTACAGTGGTCACGGGGCGGTCAACAGCAGAGAATTTCAGGGAGCTTCACGGCAGCAAGAATGGAGGTTTCCAAAGAGAAAAGCAAGGCTAGTACCATCACGACCCCATTTCCATGTGCACAGGCAGCATCCAAAACTCTGGTTTCTCACAAGACAAAAGAGACACAGCGTACCCACTAGTTCCTTCCCTGAAGCAACTTCTCGAGGCACGGCGTTCTGCATCTAGTGCACGGCCTCAACCAAGGAACGCCCTAGTTAGGCCTCGGGGCCGGTGCCTCTTCAAAAGCCTGCAGTGCTAGAGGAAAAACTCTGCTTTAGTTGCAATACGAACGCAAGCCGATTTTCTCCTGGAGGCAGGGTGACTTCAGGTAGGAGGTCCTGGAAGGAAGGCGAAGCCTAGTGTTTTCCTCAATGCAGCTCAGACTAGGGAATGTGTGCGCGATTTCCACAGCAAGTTGGAACTTGCCAAAACGGAGCTCGTCAACCTGTGCGAGTGCTGTTCGATCAAGATCTCCTAAGAAAGACTGCAGTGTGTTGCCCATGACTCAGCAGGCACAGAGGAACTCCGAGGGACATATGGGCCACGTTGTTGCTCAGCAGGCCTACAGGAGTGTGGAGGATCTCAGTGATCTTGGAACGAAAAGGATGCTCACCCGAGGGGCCTAGGAGTGCTGAAAAGTGTACTTCCTTTAAAATAAAGCAGAACAGCGACTAAGAGCTCATGGAAAGAGCTGCATGCCTCCCTTTCTGTCTGGCTACTCAGGGCCTTACCTCGAGGCAGGGACTCACGTTGAGATTCCCTTTAGCTCTAGAGCATGGCAAGATGAGTCCCACCCCGGATAATGAAGCACCCTGTGTAGCCAGAGAAAACTCATTTTCTTCCCAGACCAATGCCTACAATAGCCAGGGTCCTGTCAACAGCAGAGAATTCAGGGAGCTTCAAGGCAGCATGAATGGAGCTTTCAAAATGGATAAGCGAGTCTACTACCAACATGCCCACATTTCCCTAGGCACAAACAGCATACATCCCTGTGGTTTCACACAACTCAAAAGAGACACAGATTACACACTGAATCAAATTCTCGTGGCAGGGTGTTCTGCATCTAGTGAACTGCCTCAACCAAGGAACGCCCTAGCTAGGCCTCTGGGCTCGTGCCTATTCAAAAGCTTGCAGTGCTATAGGAAGAACTGTGCTTTAGTTGCAATAGGAAGCAAGGCGTCGTTCTCCTGGAGGCAGGGTGACTTCAGGTAGGAGTTCCTGGAAGGAAGGGGAAGCCTAGTGTTTTTCTCAGTGCAGCTCAGACTAGGGAATGTGTGCGACTTCCACAGCAAGTCGCAACTTGCCAGAACGGTGCTCGTGAACCTGTGCGAGTGCTGTGAAACCAAGATATCCCAAGAAAGAGTGCAGTGTGTTGCCCATGACTCAGCAGACACAGAGGACCTCCGAGGGACCTAAGGGCCTCGTTGTTGCTCAGCAAGCCAACAGGGGTGTGGAGGTACTCAGTGATCTTGGTACTAAAATGAGGCTGCCCCGAGGGTCCTAGGAGTGCTGAAAAGGCTACTTCCTTTAATATAAAGGAGAACAGCGACTAAGAGCTCATGGAAAGAGCTGCATGCCTCCCTTTCTGCATGGCTACTCAGGGCCTTACCTCGAGGCAAGGACTGACATTGAGATTCCTTATAGCTCTAGAGCATGGCAAGATGAGTCCCAGCCCTGGGTATGAAGCACACTGGGTAGCCAGAGAAAACTCATTTTCTCCCCAGACCAATGCCTACAATAGCCAGGGGCCTGTCCACAGCAGAGAATTTCAGGGAGCTTCACGGCAGCAAGAATGGAGGTTTCCAAATGGGAAACAAGGCTATTACCATCATATACCCCCATTTCCGTGGGCACAGGCAGCATACATCTCTGTGGTTTCTAACAAGTCAAAAGAGACCCAGAGTACACACTGGTTGCTTCCCTGAATCAACTTCTCGAGGCAGGGTGTTCTACCTCTAGTGAACGGCCTCACCAGGGAAAGCCCTAGCTAGGCCTCTGGGCCCTTGCCTATTCAAAAGCCTGCAGTGCTACAGGAGAAACTGTGCTTCCGTTGCAATAGGAACGCAGCCGTCTTTCTCCTGGAGGCAGGGTGACTTCAGGTAGGAGGTCCTGGATGGAAGGAGAAGCCTAGTGTTTTTCTCTGTGCAGCTCAGACTAGGGAATGAGTGTGACTTCCACGGCATGTTGGAACTTGCTAGAACGGTGCTCGTCAATCTGTGCGATTGCTGGCTAAATCCAGATGTCCCAATAAGAGTGCACTGTGTAGCCCTTCACTCGGCATACACACTGTGAGTCGGAAAGCTCCTGGCCTGGATAGTGCTTAGAATGGCCAGGTGAGACTGAGGGTACTCGGTTGTTCTTGCAGGGAATAAGTTTACCAGACGAGGCACCTAGGTGTCCTAAAAAGCCTACTGGCGTTCAAATGCTGCAGAGCAGCGACTACGGCCTCATGGAAACTGCTACACGCCTCTGCTTGTGCATAGCATTTCAGGGCCTTACCTCGAGGCAAGTTCTCACGTTGCTTGCCCTGTGAGCGACACAGCATGTTAGGATGCTGTATTTCTCCTTGACTAGAGTGACTTCAGGAACGAGGTCCTCGATCAATTCTAAGCAGAGTGTTTCCTCAGAGCAGCTCAGACGAGGGCAATGTCGAAGACTTCCAGGGCATGTTGGACTGCCTAGAAATGTGGTTCTGATGCTGTTCGAGGGTTCTGGAAATGTAGCTCTCCTGAAGTAACGTATAGTGTGTTGCCCGAGACTCGGCAGACACAGAGGGCCTCCGAGGGACGTATGGGACTCAATGCTGCTCAGCAGGCCCACAGGGGTGTGGAGGGAGTCAGTGATCTTGGAAGCAAAATGATGCTCACCCGAGAGACCTAGGAGTCCTGAAAAGGGTCCTTCCTTTAATATAAAGCAGAACCTCCACTAAGAGCTCATGGAAAGAGCTGCATGCCTCCCTTTCTGCAGGGCTACTCAGGGCCTTACCTCGAGGCGAGGACTCACGTGGAGATTCCCTTTGGCTCTAGAGCATGGCAAGGTGAGCCCCACCCCGGCCAGTGAAGCTCCGTGTGTAGCCAGAGAAAACTCATTTTCTTCCCAGACCCATGGCTACAGTGGTCACGGGGCGGTCAACAGCAGAGAATTTCAGGGAGCTTCACGGCAGCAAGAATGGAGGTTTCCAAAGAGAAAAGCAAGGCTAGTACCATCACGACCCCATTTCCATGTGCACAGGCAGCATCCAAAACTCTGGTTTCTCACAAGACAAAAGAGACACAGCGTACCCACTAGTTCCTTCCCTGAAGCAACTTCTCGAGGCACGGCGTTCTGCATCTAGTGCACGGCCTCAACCAAGGAACGCCCTAGTTAGGCCTCGGGGCCGGTGCCTCTTCAAAAGCCTGCAGTGCTAGAGGAAAAACTCTGCTTTAGTTGCAATACGAACGCAAGCCGATTTTCTCCTGGAGGCAGGGTGACTTCAGGTAGGAGGTCCTGGAAGGAAGGCGAAGCCTAGTGTTTTCCTCAATGCAGCTCAGACTAGGGAATGTGTGCGCGATTTCCACAGCAAGTTGGAACTTGCCAAAACGGAGCTCGTCAACCTGTGCGAGTGCTGTTCGATCAAGATCTCCTAAGAAAGACTGCAGTGTGTTGCCCATGACTCAGCAGGCACAGAGGAACTCCGAGGGACATATGGGCCACGTTGTTGCTCAGCAGGCCTACAGGAGTGTGGAGGATCTCAGTGATCTTGGAACGAAAAGGATGCTCACCCGAGGGGCCTAGGAGTGCTGAAAAGTGTACTTCCTTTAAAATAAAGCAGAACAGCGACTAAGAGCTCATGGAAAGAGCTGCATGCCTCCCTTTCTGTCTGGCTACTCAGGGCCTTACCTCGAGGCAGGGACTCACGTTGAGATTCCCTTTAGCTCTAGAGCATGGCAAGATGAGTCCCACCCCGGATAATGAAGCACCCTGTGTAGCCAGAGAAAACTCATTTTCTTCCCAGACCAATGCCTACAATAGCCAGGGTCCTGTCAACAGCAGAGAATTCAGGGAGCTTCAAGGCAGCATGAATGGAGCTTTCAAAATGGATAAGCGAGTCTACTACCAACATGCCCACATTTCCCTAGGCACAAACAGCATACATCCCTGTGGTTTCACACAACTCAAAAGAGACACAGATTACACACTGAATCAAATTCTCGTGGCAGGGTGTTCTGCATCTAGTGAACTGCCTCAACCAAGGAACGCCCTAGCTAGGCCTCTGGGCTCGTGCCTATTCAAAAGCTTGCAGTGCTATAGGAAGAACTGTGCTTTAGTTGCAATAGGAAGCAAGGCGTCGTTCTCCTGGAGGCAGGGTGACTTCAGGTAGGAGTTCCTGGAAGGAAGGGGAAGCCTAGTGTTTTTCTCAGTGCAGCTCAGACTAGGGAATGTGTGCGACTTCCACAGCAAGTCGGAACTTGCCAGAACGGTGCTCGTGAACCTGTGCGAGTGCTGTGAAACCAAGATATCCCAAGAAAGAGTGCAGTGTGTTGCCCATGACTCAGCAGACACAGAGGACCTCCGAGGGACCTAAGGGCCTCGTTGTTGCTCAGCAAGCCAACAGGGGTGTGGAGGTACTCAGTGATCTTGGTACTAAAATGAGGCTGCCCCGAGGGTCCTAGGAGTGCTGAAAAGGCTACTTCCTTTAATATAAAGGAGAACAGCGACTAAGAGCTCATGGAAAGAGCTGCATGCCTCCCTTTCTGCATGGCTACTCAGGGCCTTACCTCGAGGCAAGGACTGACGTTGAGATTCCTTATAGCTCTAGAGCATGGCAAGATGAGTCCCAGCCCTGGGTATGAAGCACACTGGGTAGCCAGAGAAAACTCATTTTCTCCCCAGACCAATGCCTACAATAGCCAGGGGCCTGTCCACAGCAGAGAATTTCAGGGAGCTTCACGGCAGCAAGAATGGAGGTTTCCAAATGGGAAACAAGGCTATTACCATCATATACCCCCATTTCCGTGGGCACAGGCAGCATACATCTCTGTGGTTTCTAACAAGTCAAAAGAGACCCAGAGTACACACTGGTTGCTTCCCTGAATCAACTTCTCGAGGCAGGGTGTTCTACCTCTAGTGAACGGCCTCACCAGGGAAAGCCCTAGCTAGGCCTCTGGGCCCTTGCCTATTCAAAAGCCTGCAGTGCTACAGGAGAAACTGTGCTTCCGTTGCAATAGGAACGCAGCCGTCTTTCTCCTGGAGGCAGGGTGACTTCAGGTAGGAGGTCCTGGATGGAAGGAGAAGCCTAGTGTTTTTCTCTGTGCAGCTCAGACTAGGGAATGAGTGTGACTTCCACGGCATGTTGGAACTTGCTAGAACGGTGCTCGTCAATCTGTGCGATTGCTGGCTAAATCCAGATGTCCCAATAAGAGTGCACTGTGTAGCCCTTCACTCGGCATACACACTGTGAGTCGGAAAGCTCCTGGCCTGGATAGTGCTTAGAATGGCCAGGTGAGACTGAGGGTACTCGGTTGTTCTTGCAGGGAATAAGTTTACCAGACGAGGCACCTAGGTGTCCTAAAAAGCCTACTGGCGTTCAAATGCTGCAGAGCAGCGACTACGGCCTCATGGAAACTGCTACACGCCTCTGCTTGTGCATAGCATTTCAGGGCCTTACCTCGAGGCAAGTTCTCACGTTGCTTGCCCTGTGAGCGACACAGCATGTTAGGATGCTGTATTTCTCCTTGACTAGAGTGACTTCAGGAACGAGGTCCTCGATCAATTCTAAGCAGAGTGTTTCCTCAGAGCAGCTCAGACGAGGGCAATGTCGAAGACTTCCAGGGCATGTTGGACTGCCTAGAAATGTGGTTCTGATGCTGTTCGAGGGTTCTGGAAATGTAGCTCTCCTGAAGTAACGTATAGTGTGTTGCCCGAGACTCGGCAGACACAGAGGGCCTCCGAGGGACGTATGGGACTCAATGCTGCTCAGCAGGCCCACAGGGGTGTGGAGGGAGTCAGTGATCTTGGAAGCAAAATGATGCTCACCCGAGAGACCTAGGAGTCCTGAAAAGGGTCCTTCCTTTAATATAAAGCAGAACCTCCACTAAGAGCTCATGGAAAGAGCTGCATGCCTCCCTTTCTGCAGGGCTACTCAGGGCCTTACCTCGAGGCGAGGACTCACGTGGAGATTCCCTTTGGCTCTAGAGCATGGCAAGGTGAGCCCCACCCCGGCCAGTGAAGCTCCGTGTGTAGCCAGAGAAAACTCATTTTCTTCCCAGACCCATGGCTACAGTGGTCACGGGGCGGTCAACAGCAGAGAATTTCAGGGAGCTTCACGGCAGCAAGAATGGAGGTTTCCAAAGAGAAAAGCAAGGCTAGTACCATCACGACCCCATTTCCATGTGCACAGGCAGCATCCAAAACTCTGGTTTCTCACAAGACAAAAGAGACACAGCGTACCCACTAGTTCCTTCCCTGAAGCAACTTCTCGAGGCACGGCGTTCTGCATCTAGTGCACGGCCTCAACCAAGGAACGCCCTAGTTAGGCCTCGGGGCCGGTGCCTCTTCAAAAGCCTGCAGTGCTAGAGGAAAAACTCTGCTTTAGTTGCAATACGAACGCAAGCCGATTTTCTCCTGGAGGCAGGGTGACTTCAGGTAGGAGGTCCTGGAAGGAAGGCGAAGCCTAGTGTTTTCCTCAATGCAGCTCAGACTAGGGAATGTGTGCGCGATTTCCACAGCAAGTTGGAACTTGCCAAAACGGAGCTCGTCAACCTGTGCGAGTGCTGTTCGATCAAGATCTCCTAAGAAAGACTGCAGTGTGTTGCCCATGACTCAGCAGGCACAGAGGAACTCCGAGGGACATATGGGCCACGTTGTTGCTCAGCAGGCCTACAGGAGTGTGGAGGATCTCAGTGATCTTGGAACGAAAAGGATGCTCACCCGAGGGGCCTAGGAGTGCTGAAAAGTGTACTTCCTTTAAAATAAAGCAGAACAGCGACTAAGAGCTCATGGAAAGAGCTGCATGCCTCCCTTTCTGTCTGGCTACTCAGGGCCTTACCTCGAGGCAGGGACTCACGTTGAGATTCCCTTTAGCTCTAGAGCATGGCAAGATGAGTCCCACCCCGGATAATGAAGCACCCTGTGTAGCCAGAGAAAACTCATTTTCTTCCCAGACCAATGCCTACAATAGCCAGGGTCCTGTCAACAGCAGAGAATTCAGGGAGCTTCAAGGCAGCATGAATGGAGCTTTCAAAATGGATAAGCGAGTCTACTACCAACATGCCCACATTTCCCTAGGCACAAACAGCATACATCCCTGTGGTTTCACACAACTCAAAAGAGACACAGATTACACACTGAATCAAATTCTCGTGGCAGGGTGTTCTGCATCTAGTGAACTGCCTCAACCAAGGAACGCCCTAGCTAGGCCTCTGGGCTCGTGCCTATTCAAAAGCTTGCAGTGCTATAGGAAGAACTGTGCTTTAGTTGCAATAGGAAGCAAGGCGTCGTTCTCCTGGAGGCAGGGTGACTTCAGGTAGGAGTTCCTGGAAGGAAGGGGAAGCCTAGTGTTTTTCTCAGTGCAGCTCAGACTAGGGAATGTGTGCGACTTCCACAGCAAGTCGGAACTTGCCAGAACGGTGCTCGTGAACCTGTGCGAGTGCTGTGAAACCAAGATATCCCAAGAAAGAGTGCAGTGTGTTGCCCATGACTCAGCAGACACAGAGGACCTCCGAGGGACCTAAGGGCCTCGTTGTTGCTCAGCAAGCCAACAGGGGTGTGGAGGTACTCAGTGATCTTGGTACTAAAATGAGGCTGCCCCGAGGGTCCTAGGAGTGCTGAAAAGGCTACTTCCTTTAATATAAAGGAGAACAGCGACTAAGAGCTCATGGAAAGAGCTGCATGCCTCCCTTTCTGCATGGCTACTCAGGGCCTTACCTCGAGGCAAGGACTGACGTTGAGATTCCTTATAGCTCTAGAGCATGGCAAGATGAGTCCCAGCCCTGGGTATGAAGCACACTGGGTAGCCAGAGAAAACTCATTTTCTCCCCAGACCAATGCCTACAATAGCCAGGGGCCTGTCCACAGCAGAGAATTTCAGGGAGCTTCACGGCAGCAAGAATGGAGGTTTCCAAATGGGAAACAAGGCTATTACCATCATATACCCCCATTTCCGTGGGCACAGGCAGCATACATCTCTGTGGTTTCTAACAAGTCAAAAGAGACCCAGAGTACACACTGGTTGCTTCCCTGAATCAACTTCTCGAGGCAGGGTGTTCTACCTCTAGTGAACGGCCTCACCAGGGAAAGCCCTAGCTAGGCCTCTGGGCCCTTGCCTATTCAAAAGCCTGCAGTGCTACAGGAGAAACTGTGCTTCCGTTGCAATAGGAACGCAGCCGTCTTTCTCCTGGAGGCAGGGTGACTTCAGGTAGGAGGTCCTGGATGGAAGGAGAAGCCTAGTGTTTTTCTCTGTGCAGCTCAGACTAGGGAATGAGTGTGACTTCCACGGCATGTTGGAACTTGCTAGAACGGTGCTCGTCAATCTGTGCGATTGCTGGCTAAATCCAGATGTCCCAATAAGAGTGCACTGTGTAGCCCTTCACTCGGCATACACACTGTGAGTCGGAAAGCTCCTGGCCTGGATAGTGCTTAGAATGGCCAGGTGAGACTGAGGGTACTCGGTTGTTCTTGCAGGGAATAAGTTTACCAGACGAGGCACCTAGGTGTCCTAAAAAGCCTACTGGCGTTCAAATGCTGCAGAGCAGCGACTACGGCCTCATGGAAACTGCTACACGCCTCTGCTTGTGCATAGCATTTCAGGGCCTTACCTCGAGGCAAGTTCTCACGTTGCTTGCCCTGTGAGCGACACAGCATGTTAGGATGCTGTATTTCTCCTTGACTAGAGTGACTTCAGGAACGAGGTCCTCGATCAATTCTAAGCAGAGTGTTTCCTCAGAGCAGCTCAGACGAGGGCAATGTCGAAGACTTCCAGGGCATGTTGGACTGCCTAGAAATGTGGTTCTGATGCTGTTCGAGGGTTCTGGAAATGTAGCTCTCCTGAAGTAACGTATAGTGTGTTGCCCGAGACTCGGCAGACACAGAGGGCCTCCGAGGGACGTATGGGACTCAATGCTGCTCAGCAGGCCCACAGGGGTGTGGAGGGAGTCAGTGATCTTGGAAGCAAAATGATGCTCACCCGAGAGACCTAGGAGTCCTGAAAAGGGTCCTTCCTTTAATATAAAGCAGAACCTCCACTAAGAGCTCATGGAAAGAGCTGCATGCCTCCCTTTCTGCAGGGCTACTCAGGGCCTTACCTCGAGGCAAGGACTCACGTGGAGATTCCCTTTGGCTCTAGAGCATGGCAAGGTGAGCCCCACCCCGGCCAGTGAAGCTCCGTGTGTAGCCAGAGAAAACTCATTTTCTTCCCAGACCCATGGCTACAGTGGTCACGGGGCGGTCAACAGCAGAGAATTTCAGGGAGCTTCACGGCAGCAAGAATGGAGGTTTCCAAAGAGAAAAGCAAGGCTAGTACCATCACGACCCCATTTCCATGTGCACAGGCAGCATCCAAAACTCTGGTTTCTCACAAGACAAAAGAGACACAGCGTACCCACTAGTTCCTTCCCTGAAGCAACTTCTCGAGGCACGGCGTTCTGCATCTAGTGCACGGCCTCAACCAAGGAACGCCCTAGTTAGGCCTCGGGGCCGGTGCCTCTTCAAAAGCCTGCAGTGCTAGAGGAAAAACTCTGCTTTAGTTGCAATACGAACGCAAGCCGATTTTCTCCTGGAGGCAGGGTGACTTCAGGTAGGAGGTCCTGGAAGGAAGGCGAAGCCTAGTGTTTTCCTCAATGCAGCTCAGACTAGGGAATGTGTGCGCGATTTCCACAGCAAGTTGGAACTTGCCAAAACGGAGCTCGTCAACCTGTGCGAGTGCTGTTCGATCAAGATCTCCTAAGAAAGACTGCAGTGTGTTGCCCATGACTCAGCAGGCACAGAGGAACTCCGAGGGACATATGGGCCACGTTGTTGCTCAGCAGGCCTACAGGAGTGTGGAGGATCTCAGTGATCTTGGAACGAAAAGGATGCTCACCCGAGGGGCCTAGGAGTGCTGAAAAGTGTACTTCCTTTAAAATAAAGCAGAACAGCGACTAAGAGCTCATGGAAAGAGCTGCATGCCTCCCTTTCTGTCTGGCTACTCAGGGCCTTACCTCGAGGCAAGGACTCACGTTGAGATTCCCTTTAGCTCTAGAGCATGGCAAGATGAGTCCCACCCCGGATAATGAAGCACCCTGTGTAGCCAGAGAAAACTCATTTTCTTCCCAGACCAATGCCTACAATAGCCAGGGGCCTGTCCACAGCAGAGAATTTCAGGGAGCTTCACGGCAGCAAGAATGGAGGTTTCCAAATGGGAAACAAGGCTATTACCATCATATACCCCCATTTCCGTGGGCACAGGCAGCTTACATCTCTGTGGTTTCTAACAAGTCAAAAGAGACCCAGAGTACACACTGGTTGCTTCCCTGAATCAACTTCTCGAGGCAGGGTGTTCTACCTCTAGTGAACGGCCTCACCAGGGAAAGCCCTAGCTAGGCCTCTGGGCCCTTGCCTATTCAAAAGCCTGCAGTGCTACAGGAGAAACTGTGCTTCAGTTGCAATAGGAACGCAGCCGTCTTTCTCCTGGAGGCAGGGTGACTTCAGGTAGGAGGTCCTGGATGGAAGGAGAAGCCTAGTGTTTTTCTCTGTGCAGCTCAGACTAGGGAATGAGTGTGACTTCCACGGCATGTTGGAACTTGCTAGAACGGTGCTCGTCAATCTGTGCGATTGCTGGCTAAATCCAGATGTCCCAATAAGAGTGCACTGTGTAGCCCTTCACTCGGCATACACACTGTGAGTCGGAAAGCTCCTGGCCTGGATAGTGCTTAGAATGGCCAGGTGAGACTGAGGGTACTCGGTTGTTCTTGCAGGGAATAAGTTTACCAGACGAGGCACCTAGGTGTCCTAAAAAGCCTACTGGCGTTCAAATGCTGCAGAGCAGCGACTACGGCCTCATGGAAACTGCTACACGCCTCTGCTTGTGCATAGCATTTCAGGGCCTTACCTCGAGGCAAGTTCTCACGTTGCTTGCCCTGTGAGCGACACAGCATGTTAGGATGCTGTATTTCTCCTTGACTAGAGTGACTTCAGGAACGAGGTCCTCGATCAATTCTAAGCAGAGTGTTTCCTCAGAGCAGCTCAGACGAGGGCAATGTCGAAGACTTCCAGGGCATGTTGGACTGCCTAGAAATGTGGTTCTGATGCTGTTCGAGGGTTCTGGAAATGTAGCTCTCCTGAAGTAACGTATAGTGTGTTGCCCGAGACTCGGCAGACACAGAGGGCCTCCGAGGGACGTATGGGACTCAATGCTGCTCAGCAGGCCCACAGGGGTGTGGAGGGAGTCAGTGATCTTGGAAGCAAAATGATGCTCACCCGAGAGACCTAGGAGTCCTGAAAAGGGTCCTTCCTTTAATATAAAGCAGAACCTCCACTAAGAGCTCATGGAAAGAGCTGCATGCCTCCCTTTCTGCAGGGCTACTCAGGGCCTTACCTCGAGGCGAGGACTCACGTGGAGATTCCCTTTGGCTCTAGAGCATGGCAAGGTGAGCCCCACCCCGGCCAGTGAAGCTCCGTGTGTAGCCAGAGAAAACTCATTTTCTTCCCAGACCCATGGCTACAGTGGTCACGGGGCGGTCAACAGCAGAGAATTTCAGGGAGCTTCACGGCAGCAAGAATGGAGGTTTCCAAAGAGAAAAGCAAGGCTAGTACCATCACGACCCCATTTCCATGTGCACAGGCAGCATCCAAAACTCTGGTTTCTCACAAGACAAAAGAGACACAGCGTACCCACTAGTTCCTTCCCTGAAGCAACTTCTCGAGGCACGGCGTTCTGCATCTAGTGCACGGCCTCAACCAAGGAACGCCCTAGTTAGGCCTCGGGGCCGGTGCCTCTTCAAAAGCCTGCAGTGCTAGAGGAAAAACTCTGCTTTAGTTGCAATACGAACGCAAGCCGATTTTCTCCTGGAGGCAGGGTGACTTCAGGTAGGAGGTCCTGGAAGGAAGGCGAAGCCTAGTGTTTTCCTCAATGCAGCTCAGACTAGGGAATGTGTGCGCGATTTCCACAGCAAGTTGGAACTTGCCAAAACGGAGCTCGTCAACCTGTGCGAGTGCTGTTCGATCAAGATCTCCTAAGAAAGACTGCAGTGTGTTGCCCATGACTCAGCAGGCACAGAGGAACTCCGAGGGACATATGGGCCACGTTGTTGCTCAGCAGGCCTACAGGAGTGTGGAGGATCTCAGTGATCTTGGAACGAAAATGATGCTCACCCGAGGGGCCTAGGAGTGCTGAAAAGTGTACTTCCTTTAAAATAAAGCAGAACAGCGACTAAGAGCTCATGGAAAGAGCTGCATGCCTCCCTTTCTGTCTGGCTACTCAGGGCCTTACCTCGAGGCAGGGACTCACGTTGAGATTCCCTTTAGCTCTAGAGCATGGCAAGATGAGTCCCACCCCGGATAATGAAGCACCCTGTGTAGCCAGAGAAAACTCATTTTCTTCCCAGACCAATGCCTACAATAGCCAGGGTCCTGTCAACAGCAGAGAATTCAGGGAGCTTCAAGGCAGCATGAATGGAGCTTTCAAAATGGATAAGCGAGTCTACTACCAACATGCCCACATTTCCCTAGGCACAAACAGCATACATCCCTGTGGTTTCACACAACTCAAAAGAGACACAGATTACACACTGAATCAAATTCTCGTGGCAGGGTGTTCTGCATCTAGTGAACTGCCTCAACCAAGGAACGCCCTAGCTAGGCCTCTGGGCTCGTGCCTATTCAAAGCTTGCAGTGCTATAGGAAGAACTGTGCTTTAGTTGCAATAGGAAGCAAGGCGTCGTTCTCCTGGAGGCAGGGTGACTTCAGGTAGGAGTTCCTGGAAGGAAGGGGAAGCCTAGTGTTTTTCTCAGTGCAGCTCAGACTAGGGAATGTGTGCGACTTCCACAGCAAGTCGGAACTTGCCAGAACGGTGCTCGTGAACCTGTGCGAGTGCTGTGAAACCAAGATATCCCAAGAAAGAGTGCAGTGTGTTGCCCATGACTCAGCAGACACAGAGGACCTCCGAGGGACCTAAGGGCCTCGTTGTTGCTCAGCAAGCCAACAGGGGTGTGGAGGTACTCAGTGATCTTGGTACTAAAATGAGGCTGCCCCGAGGGTCCTAGGAGTGCTGAAAAGGCTACTTCCTTTAATATAAAGGAGAACAGCGACTAAGAGCTCATGGAAAGAGCTGCATGCCTCCCTTTCTGCATGGCTACTCAGGGCCTTACCTCGAGGCAAGGACTGACGTTGAGATTCCTTATAGCTCTAGAGCATGGCAAGATGAGTCCCAGCCCTGGGTATGAAGCACACTGGGTAGCCAGAGAAAACTCATTTTCTCCCCAGACCAATGCCTACAATAGCCAGGGGCCTGTCCACAGCAGAGAATTTCAGGGAGCTTCACGGCAGCAAGAATGGAGGTTTCCAAATGGGAAACAAGGCTATTACCATCATATACCCCCATTTCCGTGGGCACAGGCAGCATACATCTCTGTGGTTTCTAACAAGTCAAAAGAGACCCAGAGTACACACTGGTTGCTTCCCTGAATCAACTTCTCGAGGCAGGGTGTTCTACCTCTAGTGAACGGCCTCACCAGGGAAAGCCCTAGCTAGGCCTCTGGGCCCTTGCCTATTCAAAAGCCTGCAGTGCTACAGGAGAAACTGTGCTTCCGTTGCAATAGGAACGCAGCCGTCTTTCTCCTGGAGGCAGGGTGACTTCAGGTAGGAGGTCCTGGATGGAAGGAGAAGCCTAGTGTTTTTCTCTGTGCAGCTCAGACTAGGGAATGAGTGTGACTTCCACGGCATGTTGGAACTTGCTAGAACGGTGCTCGTCAATCTGTGCGATTGCTGGCTAAATCCAGATGTCCCAATAAGAGTGCACTGTGTAGCCCTTCACTCGGCATACACACTGTGAGTCGGAAAGCTCCTGGCCTGGATAGTGCTTAGAATGGCCAGGTGAGACTGAGGGTACTCGGTTGTTCTTGCAGGGAATAAGTTTACCAGACGAGGCACCTAGGTGTCCTAAAAAGCCTACTGGCGTTCAAATGCTGCAGAGCAGCGACTACGGCCTCATGGAAACTGCTACACGCCTCTGCTTGTGCATAGCATTTCAGGGCCTTACCTCGAGGCAAGTTCTCACGTTGCTTGCCCTGTGAGCGACACAGCATGTTAGGATGCTGTATTTCTCCTTGACTAGAGTGACTTCAGGAACGAGGTCCTCGATCAATTCTAAGCAGAGTGTTTCCTCAGAGCAGCTCAGACGAGGGCAATGTCGAAGACTTCCAGGGCATGTTGGACTGCCTAGAAATGTGGTTCTGATGCTGTTCGAGTGTTCTGGAAATGTAGCTCTCCTGAAGTAACGTATAGTGTGTTGCCCGAGACTCGGCAGACACAGAGGGCCTCCGAGGGACGTATGGGACTCAATGCTGCTCAGCAGGCCCACAGGGGTGTGGAGGGAGTCAGTGATCTTGGAAGCAAAATGATGCTCACCCGAGAGACCTAGGAGTCCTGAAAAGGGTCCTTCCTTTAATATAAAGCAGAACCTCCACTAAGAGCTCATGGAAAGAGCTGCATGCCTCCCTTTCTGCAGGGCTACTCAGGGCCTTACCTCGAGGCGAGGACTCACGTGGAGATTCCCTTTGGCTCTAGAGCATGGCAAGGTGAGCCCCACCCCGGCCAGTGAAGCTCCGTGTGTAGCCAGAGAAAACTCATTTTCTTCCCAGACCCATGGCTACAGTGGTCACGGGGCGGTCAACAGCAGAGAATTTCAGGGAGCTTCACGGCAGCAAGAATGGAGGTTTCCAAAGAGAAAAGCAAGGCTAGTACCATCACGACCCCATTTCCATGTGCACAGGCAGCATCCAAAACTCTGGTTTCTCACAAGACAAAAGAGACACAGCGTACCCACTAGTTCCTTCCCTGAAGCAACTTCTCGAGGCACGGCGTTCTGCATCTAGTGCACGGCCTCAACCAAGGAACGCCCTAGTTAGGCCTCGGGGCCGGTGCCTCTTCAAAAGCCTGCAGTGCTAGAGGAAAAACTCTGCTTTAGTTGCAATACGAACGCAAGCCGATTTTCTCCTGGAGGCAGGGTGACTTCAGGTAGGAGGTCCTGGAAGGAAGGCGAAGCCTAGTGTTTTCCTCAATGCAGCTCAGACTAGGGAATGTGTGCGCGATTTCCACAGCAAGTTGGAACTTGCCAAAACGGAGCTCGTCAACCTGTGCGAGTGCTGTTCGATCAAGATCTCCTAAGAAAGACTGCAGTGTGTTGCCCATGACTCAGCAGGCACAGAGGAACTCCGAGGGACATATGGGCCACGTTGTTGCTCAGCAGGCCTACAGGAGTGTGGAGGATCTCAGTGATCTTGGAACGAAAAGGATGCTCACCCGAGGGGCCTAGGAGTGCTGAAAAGTGTACTTCCTTTAAAATAAAGCAGAACAGCGACTAAGAGCTCATGGAAAGAGCTGCATGCCTCCCTTTCTGTCTGGCTACTCAGGGCCTTACCTCGAGGCAAGGACTCACGTTGAGATTCCCTTTAGCTCTAGAGCATGGCAAGATGAGTCCCACCCCGGATAATGAAGCACCCTGTGTAGCCAGAGAAAACTCATTTTCTTCCCAGACCAATGCCTACAATAGCCAGGGGCCTGTCCACAGCAGAGAATTTCAGGGAGCTTCACGGCAGCAAGAATGGAGGTTTCCAAATGGGAAACAAGGCTATTACCATCATATACCCCCATTTCCGTGGGCACAGGCAGCATACATCTCTGTGGTTTCTAACAAGTCAAAAGAGACCCAGAGTACACACTGGTTGCTTCCCTGAATCAACTTCTCGAGGCAGGGTGTTCTACCTCTAGTGAACGGCCTCACCAGGGAAAGCCCTAGCTAGGCCTCTGGGCCCTTGCCTATTCAAAAGCCTGCAGTGCTACAGGAGAAACTGTGCTTCAGTTGCAATAGGAACGCAGCCGTCTTTCTCCTGGAGGCAGGGTGACTTCAGGTAGGAGGTCCTGGATGGAAGGAGAAGCCTAGTGTTTTTCTCTGTGCAGCTCAGACTAGGGAATGAGTGTGACTTCCACGGCATGTTGGAACTTGCTAGAACGGTGCTCGTCAATCTGTGCGATTGCTGGCTAAATCCAGATGTCCCAATAAGAGTGCACTGTGTAGCCCTTCACTCGGCATACACACTGTGAGTCGGAAAGCTCCTGGCCTGGATAGTGCTTAGAATGGCCAGGTGAGACTGAGGGTACTCGGTTGTTCTTGCAGGGAATAAGTTTACCAGACGAGGCACCTAGGTGTCCTAAAAAGCCTACTGGCGTTCAAATGCTGCAGAGCAGCGACTACGGCCTCATGGAAACTGCTACACGCCTCTGCTTGTGCATAGCATTTCAGGGCCTTACCTCGAGGCAAGTTCTCACGTTGCTTGCCCTGTGAGCGACACAGCATGTTAGGATGCTGTATTTCTCCTTGACTAGAGTGACTTCAGGAACGAGGTCCTCGATCAATTCTAAGCAGAGTGTTTCCTCAGAGCAGCTCAGACGAGGGCAATGTCGAAGACTTCCAGGGCATGTTGGACTGCCTAGAAATGTGGTTCTGATGCTGTTCGAGGGTTCTGGAAATGTAGCTCTCCTGAAGTAACGTATAGTGTGTTGCCCGAGACTCGGCAGACACAGAGGGCCTCCGAGGGACGTATGGGACTCAATGCTGCTCAGCAGGCCCACAGGGGTGTGGAGGGAGTCAGTGATCTTGGAAGCAAAATGATGCTCACCCGAGAGACCTAGGAGTCCTGAAAAGGGTCCTTCCTTTAATATAAAGCAGAACCTCCACTAAGAGCTCATGGAAAGAGCTGCATGCCTCCCTTTCTGCAGGGCTACTCAGGGCCTTACCTCGAGGCGAGGACTCACGTGGAGATTCCCTTTGGCTCTAGAGCATGGCAAGGTGAGCCCCACCCCGGCCAGTGAAGCTCCGTGTGTAGCCAGAGAAAACTCATTTTCTTCCCAGACCCATGGCTACAGTGGTCACGGGGCGGTCAACAGCAGAGAATTTCAGGGAGCTTCACGGCAGCAAGAATGGAGGTTTCCAAAGAGAAAAGCAAGGCTAGTACCATCACGACCCCATTTCCATGTGCACAGGCAGCATCCAAAACTCTGGTTTCTCACAAGACAAAAGAGACACAGCGTACCCACTAGTTCCTTCCCTGAAGCAACTTCTCGAGGCACGGCGTTCTGCATCTAGTGCACGGCCTCAACCGAGGAACGCCCTAGTTAGGCCTCGGGGCCGGTGCCTCTTCAAAAGCCTGCAGTGCTAGAGGAAAAACTCTGCTTTAGTTGCAATACGAACGCAAGCCGATTTTCTCCTGGAGGCAGGGTGACTTCAGGTAGGAGGTCCTGGAAGGAAGGCGAAGCCTAGTGTTTTCCTCAATGCAGCTCAGACTAGGGAATGTGTGCGCGATTTCCACAGCAAGTTGGAACTTGCCAAAACGGAGCTCGTCAACCTGTGCGAGTGCTGTTCGATCAAGATCTCCTAAGAAAGACTGCAGTGTGTTGCCCATGACTCAGCAGGCACAGAGGAACTCCGAGGGACATATGGGCCACGTTGTTGCTCAGCAGGCCTACAGGAGTGTGGAGGATCTCAGTGATCTTGGAACGAAAAGGATGCTCACCCGAGGGGCCTAGGAGTGCTGAAAAGTGTACTTCCTTTAAAATAAAGCAGAACAGCGACTAAGAGCTCATGGAAAGAGCTGCATGCCTCCCTTTCTGTCTGGCTACTCAGGGCCTTACCTCGAGGCAGGGACTCACGTTGAGATTCCCTTTAGCTCTAGAGCATGGCAAGATGAGTCCCACCCCGGATAATGAAGCACCCTGTGTAGCCAGAGAAAACTCATTTTCTTCCCAGACCAATGCCTACAATAGCCAGGGTCCTGTCAACAGCAGAGAATTCAGGGAGCTTCAAGGCAGCATGAATGGAGCTTTCAAAATGGATAAGCGAGTCTACTACCAACATGCCCACATTTCCCTAGGCACAAACAGCATACATCCCTGTGGTTTCACACAACTCAAAAGAGACACAGATTACACACTGAATCAAATTCTCGTGGCAGGGTGTTCTGCATCTAGTGAACTGCCTCAACCAAGGAACGCCCTAGCTAGGCCTCTGGGCTCGTGCCTATTCAAAAGCTTGCAGTGCTATAGGAAGAACTGTGCTTTAGTTGCAATAGGAAGCAAGGCGTCGTTCTCCTGGAGGCAGGGTGACTTCAGGTAGGAGTTCCTGGAAGGAAGGGGAAGCCTAGTGTTTTTCTCAGTGCAGCTCAGACTAGGGAATGTGTGCGACTTCCACAGCAAGTCGGAACTTGCCAGAACGGTGCTCGTGAACCTGTGCGAGTGCTGTGAAACCAAGATATCCCAAGAAAGAGTGCAGTGTGTTGCCCATGACTCAGCAGACACAGAGGACCTCCGAGGGACCTAAGGGCCTCGTTGTTGCTCAGCAAGCCAACAGGGGTGTGGAGGTACTCAGTGATCTTGGTACTAAAATGAGGCTGCCCCGAGGGTCCTAGGAGTGCTGAAAAGGCTACTTCCTTTAATATAAAGGAGAACAGCGACTAAGAGCTCATGGAAAGAGCTGCATGCCTCCCTTTCTGCATGGCTACTCAGGGCCTTACCTCGAGGCAAGGACTGACGTTGAGATTCCTTATAGCTCTAGAGCATGGCAAGATGAGTCCCAGCCCTGGGTATGAAGCACACTGGGTAGCCAGAGAAAACTCATTTTCTCCCCAGACCAATGCCTACAATAGCCAGGGGCCTGTCCACAGCAGAGAATTTCAGGGAGCTTCACGGCAGCAAGAATGGAGGTTTCCAAATGGGAAACAAGGCTATTACCATCATATACCCCCATTTCCGTGGGCACAGGCAGCATACATCTCTGTGGTTTCTAACAAGTCAAAAGAGACCCAGAGTACACACTGGTTGCTTCCCTGAATCAACTTCTCGAGGCAGGGTGTTCTACCTCTAGTGAACGGCCTCACCAGGGAAAGCCCTAGCTAGGCCTCTGGGCCCTTGCCTATTCAAAAGCCTGCAGTGCTACAGGAGAAACTGTGCTTCCGTTGCAATAGGAACGCAGCCGTCTTTCTCCTGGAGGCAGGGTGACTTCAGGTAGGAGGTCCTGGATGGAAGGAGAAGCCTAGTGTTTTTCTCTGTGCAGCTCAGACTAGGGAATGAGTGTGACTTCCACGGCATGTTGGAACTTGCTAGAACGGTGCTCGTCAATCTGTGCGATTGCTGGCTAAATCCAGATGTCCCAATAAGAGTGCACTGTGTAGCCCTTCACTCGGCATACACACTGTGAGTCGGAAAGCTCCTGGCCTGGATAGTGCTTAGAATGGCCAGGTGAGACTGAGGGTACTCGGTGTTCTTGCAGGGAATAAGTTTACCAGACGAGGCACCTAGGTGTCCTAAAAAGCCTACTGGCGTTCAAATGCTGCAGAGCAGCGACTACGGCCTCATGGAAACTGCTACACGCCTCTGCTTGTGCATAGCATTTCAGGGCCTTACCTCGAGGCAAGTTCTCACGTTGCTTGCCCTGTGAGCGACACAGCATGTTAGGATGCTGTATTTCTCCTTGACTAGAGTGACTTCAGGAACGAGGTCCTCGATCAATTCTAAGCAGAGTGTTTCCTCAGAGCAGCTCAGACGAGGGCAATGTCGAAGACTTCCAGGGCATGTTGGACTGCCTAGAAATGTGGTTCTGATGCTGTTCGAGGGTTCTGGAAATGTAGCTCTCCTGAAGTAACGTATAGTGTGTTGCCCGAGACTCGGCAGACACAGAGGGCCTCCGAGGGACGTATGGGACTCAATGCTGCTCAGCAGGCCCACAGGGGTGTGGAGGGAGTCAGTGATCTTGGAAGCAAAATGATGCTCACCCGAGAGACCTAGGAGTCCTGAAAAGGGTCCTTCCTTTAATATAAAGCAGAACCTCCACTAAGAGCTCATGGAAAGAGCTGCATGCCTCCCTTTCTGCAGGGCTACTCAGGGCCTTACCTCGAGGCGAGGACTCACGTGGAGATTCCCTTTGGCTCTAGAGCATGGCAAGGTGAGCCCCACCCCGGCCAGTGAAGCTCCGTGTGTAGCCAGAGAAAACTCATTTTCTTCCCAGACCCATGGCTACAGTGGTCACGGGGCGGTCAACAGCAGAGAATTTCAGGGAGCTTCACGGCAGCAAGAATGGAGGTTTCCAAAGAGAAAAGCAAGGCTAGTACCATCACGACCCCATTTCCATGTGCACAGGCAGCATCCAAAACTCTGGTTTCTCACAAGACAAAAGAGACACAGCGTACCCACTAGTTCCTTCCCTGAAGCAACTTCTCGAGGCACGGCGTTCTGCATCTAGTGCACGGCCTCAACCAAGGAACGCCCTAGTTAGGCCTCGGGGCCGGTGCCTCTTCAAAAGCCTGCAGTGCTAGAGGAAAAACTCTGCTTTAGTTGCAATACGAACGCAAGCCGATTTTCTCCTGGAGGCAGGGTGACTTCAGGTAGGAGGTCCTGGAAGGAAGGCGAAGCCTAGTGTTTTCCTCAATGCAGCTCAGACTAGGGAATGTGTGCGCGATTTCCACAGCAAGTTGGAACTTGCCAAAACGGAGCTCGTCAACCTGTGCGAGTGCTGTTCGATCAAGATCTCCTAAGAAAGACTGCAGTGTGTTGCCCATGACTCAGCAGGCACAGAGGAACTCCGAGGGACATATGGGCCACGTTGTTGCTCAGCAGGCCTACAGGAGTGTGGAGGATCTCAGTGATCTTGGAACGAAAAGGATGCTCACCCGAGGGGCCTAGGAGTGCTGAAAAGTGTACTTCCTTTAAAATAAAGCAGAACAGCGACTAAGAGCTCATGGAAAGAGCTGCATGCCTCCCTTTCTGTCTGGCTACTCAGGGCCTTACCTCGAGGCAGGGACTCACGTTGAGATTCCCTTTAGCTCTAGAGCATGGCAAGATGAGTCCCACCCCGGATAATGAAGCACCCTGTGTAGCCAGAGAAAACTCATTTTCTTCCCAGACCAATGCCTACAATAGCCAGGGGCCTGTCCACAGCAGAGAATTTCAGGGAGCTTCACGGCAGCAAGAATGGAGGTTTCCAAATGGGAAACAAGGCTATTACCATCATATACCCCCATTTCCGTGGGCACAGGCAGCATACATCTCTGTGGTTTCTAACAAGTCAAAAGAGACCCAGAGTACACACTGGTTGCTTCCCTGAATCAACTTCTCGAGGCAGGGTGTTCTACCTCTAGTGAACGGCCTCACCAGGGAAAGCCCTAGCTAGGCCTCTGGGCCCTTGCCTATTCAAAAGCCTGCAGTGCTACAGGAGAAACTGTGCTTCAGTTGCAATAGGAACGCAGCCGTCTTTCTCCTGGAGGCAGGGTGACTTCAGGTAGGAGGTCCTGGATGGAAGGAGAAGCCTAGTGTTTTTCTCTGTGCAGCTCAGACTAGGGAATGTGTGTGACTTCCACGGCATGTTGGAACTTGCTAGAACGGTGCTCGTCAATCTGTGCGATTGCTGGCTAAATCCAGATGTCCCAATAAGAGTGCACTGTGTAGCCCTTCACTCGGCATACACACTGTGAGTCGGAAAGCTCCTGGCCTGGATAGTGCTTAGAATGGCCAGGTGAGACTGAGGGTACTCGGTTGTTCTTGCAGGGAATAAGTTTACCAGACGAGGCACCTAGGTGTCCTAAAAAGCCTACTGGCGTTCAAATGCTGCAGAGCAGCGACTACGGCCTCATGGAAACTGCTACACGCCTCTGCTTGTGCATAGCATTTCAGGGCCTTACCTCGAGGCAAGTTCTCACGTTGCTTGCCCTGTGAGCGACACAGCATGTTAGGATGCTGTATTTCTCCTTGACTAGAGTGACTTCAGGAACGAGGTCCTCGATCAATTCTAAGCAGAGTGTTTCCTCAGAGCAGCTCAGACGAGGGCAATGTCGAAGACTTCCAGGGCATGTTGGACTGCCTAGAAATGTGGTTCTGATGCTGTTCGAGGGTTCTGGAAATGTAGCTCTCCTGAAGTAACGTATAGTGTGTTGCCCGAGACTCGGCAGACACAGAGGGCCTCCGAGGGACGTATGGGACTCAATGCTGCTCAGCAGGCCCACAGGGGTGTGGAGGGAGTCAGTGATCTTGGAAGCAAAATGATGCTCACCCGAGAGACCTAGGAGTCCTGAAAAGGGTCCTTCCTTTAATATAAAGCAGAACCTCCACTAAGAGCTCATGGAAAGAGCTGCATGCCTCCCTTTCTGCAGGGCTACTCAGGGCCTTACCTCGAGGCGAGGACTCACGTGGAGATTCCCTTTGGCTCTAGAGCATGGCAAGGTGAGCCCCACCCCGGCCAGTGAAGCTCCGTGTGTAGCCAGAGAAAACTCATTTTCTTCCCAGACCCATGGCTACAGTGGTCACGGGGCGGTCAACAGCAGAGAATTTCAGGGAGCTTCACGGCAGCAAGAATGGAGGTTTCCAAAGAGAAAAGCAAGGCTAGTACCATCACGACCCCATTTCCATGTGCACAGGCAGCATCCAAAACTCTGGTTTCTCACAAGACAAAAGAGACACAGCGTACCCACTAGTTCCTTCCCTGAAGCAACTTCTCGAGGCACGGCGTTCTGCATCTAGTGCACGGCCTCAACCAAGGAACGCCCTAGTTAGGCCTCGGGGCCGGTGCCTCTTCAAAAGCCTGCAGTGCTAGAGGAAAAACTCTGCTTTAGTTGCAATACGAACGCAAGCCGATTTTCTCCTGGAGGCAGGGTGACTTCAGGTAGGAGGTCCTGGAAGGAAGGCGAAGCCTAGTGTTTTCCTCAATGCAGCTCAGACTAGGGAATGTGTGCGCGATTTCCACAGCAAGTTGGAACTTGCCAAAACGGAGCTCGTCAACCTGTGCGAGTGCTGTTCGATCAAGATCTCCTAAGAAAGACTGCAGTGTGTTGCCCATGACTCAGCAGGCACAGAGGAACTCCGAGGGACATATGGGCCACGTTGTTGCTCAGCAGGCCTACAGGAGTGTGGAGGATCTCAGTGATCTTGGAACGAAAAGGATGCTCACCCGAGGGGCCTAGGAGTGCTGAAAAGTGTACTTCCTTTAAAATAAAGCAGAACAGCGACTAAGAGCTCATGGAAAGAGCTGCATGCCTCCCTTTCTGTCTGGCTACTCAGGGCCTTACCTCGAGGCAGGGACTCACGTTGAGATTCCCTTTAGCTCTAGAGCATGGCAAGATGAGTCCCACCCCGGATAATGAAGCACCCTGTGTAGCCAGAGAAAACTCATTTTCTTCCCAGACCAATGCCTACAATAGCCAGGGTCCTGTCAACAGCAGAGAATTCAGGGAGCTTCAAGGCAGCATGAATGGAGCTTTCAAAATGGATAAGCAAGTCTACTACCAACATGCCCACATTTCCCTAGGCACAAACAGCATACATCCCTGTGGTTTCACACAACTCAAAAGAGACACAGATTACACACTGCTTCCTTCCCTGAATCAAATTCTCGTGGCAGGGTGTTCTGCATCTAGTGAACTGCCTCAACCAAGGAACGCCCTAGCTAGGCCTCTGGGCTCGTGCCTATTCAAAAGCTTGCAGTGCTATAGGAAGAACTGTGCTTTAGTTGCAATAGGAAGCAAGGCGTCGTTCTCCTGGAGGCAGGGTGACTTCAGGTAGGAGTTCCTGGAAGGAAGGGGAAGCCTAGTGTTTTTCTCAGTGCAGCTCAGACTAGGGAATGTGTGCGACTTCCACAGCAAGTCGGAACTTGCCAGAACGGTGCTCGTGAACCTGTGCGAGTGCTGTGAAACCAAGATATCCCAAGAAAGAGTGCAGTGTGTTGCCCATGACTCAGCAGACACAGAGGACCTCCGAGGGACCTAAGGGCCTCGTTGTTGCTCAGCAAGCCAACAGGGGTGTGGAGGTACTCAGTGATCTTGGTACTAAAATGAGGCTGCCCCGAGGGTCTTAGGAGTGCTGAAAAGGCTACTTCCTTTAATATAAATGAGAACAGCGACTAAGAGCTCATGGAAAGAGCTGCATGCCTCCCTTTCTGCATGGCTACTCAGGGCCTTACCTCGAGGCAAGGACTGACGTTGAGATTCCTTATAGCTCTAGAGCATGGCAAGATGAGTCCCAGCCCTGGGTATGAAGCACACTGGGTAGCCAGAGAAAACTCATTTTCTCCCTAGACCAATGCCTACAATAGCCAGGGGCCTGTCCACAGCAGAGAATTTCAGGGAGCTTCACGGCAGCAAGAATGGAGGTTTCCAAATGGGAAACAAGGCTATTACCATCATATACCCCCATTTCCGTGGGCACAGGCAGCATACATCTCTGTGGTTTCTAACAAGTCAAAAGAGACCCAGAGTACACACTGGTTGCTTCCCTGAATCAACTTCTCGAGGCAGGGTGTTCTACCTCTAGTGAACGGCCTCACCAGGGAAAGCCCTAGCTAGGCCTCTGGGCCCTTGCCTATTCAAAAGCCTGCAGTGCTACAGGAGAAACTGTGCTTCAGTTGCAATAGGAACGCAGCCGTCTTTCTCCTGGAGGCAGGGTGACTTCAGGTAGGAGGTCCTGGATGGAAGGAGAAGCCTAGTGTTTTTCTCTGTGCAGCTCAGACTAGGGAATGAGTGTGACTTCCACGGCATGTTGGAACTTGCTAGAACGGTGCTCGTCAATCTGTGCGATTGCTGGCTAAATCCAGATGTCCCAATAAGAGTGCACTGTGTAGCCCTTCACTCGGCATACACACTGTGAGTCGGAAAGCTCCTGGCCTGGATAGTGCTTAGAATGGCCAGGTGAGACTGAGGGTACTCGGTTGTTCTTGCAGGGAATAAGTTTACCAGACGAGGCACCTAGGTGTCCTAAAAAGCCTACTGGCGTTCAAATGCTGCAGAGCAGCGACTACGGCCTCATGGAAACTGCTACACGCCTCTGCTTGTGCATAGCATTTCAGGGCCTTACCTCGAGGCAAGTTCTCACGTTGCTTGCCCTGTGAGCGACACAGCATGTTAGGATGCTGTATTTCTCCTTGACTAGAGTGACTTCAGGAACGAAGTCCTCGATCAATTCTAAGCAGAGTGTTTCCTCAGAGCAGCTCAGACGAGGGCAATGTCGAAGACTTCCAGGGCATGTTGGACTGCCTAGAAATGTGGTTCTGATGCTGTTCGAGGGTTCTGGAAATGTAGCTCTCCTGAAGTAACGTATAGTGTGTTGCCCGAGACTCGGCAGACACAGAGGGCCTCCGAGGGACGTATGGGACTCAATGCTGCTCAGCAGGCCCACAGGGGTGTGGAGGGAGTCAGTGATCTTGGAAGCAAAATGATGCTCACCCGAGAGACCTAGGAGTCCTGAAAAGGGTCCTTCCTTTAATATAAAGCAGAACCTCCACTAAGAGCTCATGGAAAGAGCTGCATGCCTCCCTTTCTGCAGGGCTACTCAGGGCCTTACCTCGAGGCGAGGACTCACGTGGAGATTCCCTTTGGCTCTAGAGCATGGCAAGGTGAGCCCCACCCCGGCCAGTGAAGCTCCGTGTGTAGCCAGAGAAAACTCATTTTCTTCCCAGACCCATGGCTACAGTGGTCACGGGGCGGTCAACAGCAGAGAATTTCAGGGAGCTTCACGGCAGCAAGAATGGAGGTTTCCAAAGAGAAAAGCAAGGCTAGTACCATCACGACCCCATTTCCATGTGCACAGGCAGCATCCAAAACTCTGGTTTCTCACAAGACAAAAGAGACACAGCGTACCCACTAGTTCCTTCCCTGAAGCAACTTCTCGAGGCACGGCGTTCTGCATCTAGTGCACGGCCTCAACCAAGGAACGCCCTAGTTAGGCCTCGGGGCCGGTGCCTCTTCAAAAGCCTGCAGTGCTAGAGGAAAAACTCTGCTTTAGTTGCAATACGAACGCAAGCCGATTTTCTCCTGGAGGCAGGGTGACTTCAGGTAGGAGGTCCTGGAAGGAAGGCGAAGCCTAGTGTTTTCCTCAATGCAGCTCAGACTAGGGAATGTGTGCGCGATTTCCACAGCAAGTTGGAACTTGCCAAAACGGAGCTCGTCAACCTGTGCGAGTGCTGTTCGATCAAGATCTCCTAAGAAAGACTGCAGTGTGTTGCCCATGACTCAGCAGGCACAGAGGAACTCCGAGGGACATATGGGCCACGTTGTTGCTCAGCAGGCCTACAGGAGTGTGGAGGATCTCAGTGATCTTGGAACGAAAAGGATGCTCACCCGAGGGGCCTAGGAGTGCTGAAAAGTGTACTTCCTTTAAAATAAAGCAGAACAGCGACTAAGAGCTCATGGAAAGAGCTGCATGCCTCCCTTTCTGTCTGGCTACTCAGGGCCTTACCTCGAGGCAGGGACTCACGTTGAGATTCCCTTTAGCTCTAGAGCATGGCAAGATGAGTCCCACCCCGGATAATGAAGCACCCTGTGTAGCCAGAGAAAACTCATTTTCTTCCCAGACCAATGCCTACAATAGCCAGGGTCCTGTCAACAGCAGAGAATTCAGGGAGCTTCAAGGCAGCATGAATGGAGCTTTCAAAATGGATAAGCGAGTCTACTACCAACATGCCCACATTTCCCTAGGCACAAACAGCATACATCCCTGTGGTTTCACACAACTCAAAAGAGACACAGATTACACACTGAATCAAATTCTCGTGGCAGGGTGTTCTGCATCTAGTGAACTGCCTCAACCAAGGAACGCCCTAGCTAGGCCTCTGGGCTCGTGCCTATTCAAAAGCTTGCAGTGCTATAGGAAGAACTGTGCTTTAGTTGCAATAGGAAGCAAGGCGTCGTTCTCCTGGAGGCAGGGTGACTTCAGGTAGGAGTTCCTGGAAGGAAGGGGAAGCCTAGTGTTTTTCTCAGTGCAGCTCAGACTAGGGAATGTGTGCGACTTCCACAGCAAGTCGGAACTTGCCAGAACGGTGCTCCTGAACCTGTGCGAGTGCTGTGAAACCAAGATATCCCAAGAAAGAGTGCAGTGTGTTGCCCATGACTCAGCAGACACAGAGGACCTCCGAGGGACCTAAGGGCCTCGTTGTTGCTCAGCAAGCCAACAGGGGTGTGGAGGTACTCAGTGATCTTGGTACTAAAATGAGGCTGCCCCGAGGGTCCTAGGAGTGCTGAAAAGGCTACTTCCTTTAATATAAAGGAGAACAGCGACTAAGAGCTCATGGAAAGAGCTGCATGCCTCCCTTTCTGCATGGCTACTCAGGGCCTTACCTCGAGGCAAGGACTGACGTTGAGATTCCTTATAGCTCTAGAGCATGGCAAGATGAGTCCCAGCCCTGGGTATGAAGCACACTGGGTAGCCAGAGAAAACTCATTTTCTCCCCAGACCAATGCCTACAATAGCCAGGGGCCTGTCCACAGCAGAGAATTTCAGGGAGCTTCACGGCAGCAAGAATGGAGGTTTCCAAATGGGAAACAAGGCTATTACCATCATATACCCCCATTTCCGTGGGCACAGGCAGCATACATCTCTGTGGTTTCTAACAAGTCAAAAGAGACCCAGAGTACACACTGGTTGCTTCCCTGAATCAACTTCTCGAGGCAGGGTGTTCTACCTCTAGTGAACGGCCTCACCAGGGAAAGCCCTAGCTAGGCCTCTGGGCCCTTGCCTATTCAAAAGCCTGCAGTGCTACAGGAGAAACTGTGCTTCCGTTGCAATAGGAACGCAGCCGTCTTTCTCCTGGAGGCAGGGTGACTTCAGGTAGGAGGTCCTGGATGGAAGGAGAAGCCTAGTGTTTTTCTCTGTGCAGCTCAGACTAGGGAATGAGTGTGACTTCCACGGCATGTTGGAACTTGCTAGAACGGTGCTCGTCAATCTGTGCGATTGCTGGCTAAATCCAGATGTCCCAATAAGAGTGCACTGTGTAGCCCTTCACTCGGCATACACACTGTGAGTCGGAAAGCTCCTGGCCTGGATAGTGCTTAGAATGGCCAGGTGAGACTGAGGGTACTCGGTGTTCTTGCAGGGAATAAGTTTACCAGACGAGGCACCTAGGTGTCCTAAAAAGCCTACTGGCGTTCAAATGCTGCAGAGCAGCGACTACGGCCTCATGGAAACTGCTACACGCCTCTGCTTGTGCATAGCATTTCAGGGCCTTACCTCGAGGCAAGTTCTCACGTTGCTTGCCCTGTGAGCGACACAGCATGTTAGGATGCTGTATTTCTCCTTGACTAGAGTGACTTCAGGAACGAGGTCCTCGATCAATTCTAAGCAGAGTGTTTCCTCAGAGCAGCTCAGACGAGGGCAATGTCGAAGACTTCCAGGGCATGTTGGACTGCCTAGAAATGTGGTTCTGATGCTGTTCGAGGGTTCTGGAAATGTAGCTCTCCTGAAGTAACGTATAGTGTGTTGCCCGAGACTCGGCAGACACAGAGGGCCTCCGAGGGACGTATGGGACTCAATGCTGCTCAGCAGGCCCACAGGGGTGTGGAGGGAGTCAGTGATCTTGGAAGCAAAATGATGCTCACCCGAGAGACCTAGGAGTCCTGAAAAGGGTCCTTCCTTTAATATAAAGCAGAACCTCCACTAAGAGCTCATGGAAAGAGCTGCATGCCTCCCTTTCTGCAGGGCTACTCAGGGCCTTACCTCGAGGCGAGGACTCACGTGGAGATTCCCTTTGGCTCTAGAGCATGGCAAGGTGAGCCCCACCCCGGCCAGTGAAGCTCCGTGTGTAGCCAGAGAAAACTCATTTTCTTCCCAGACCCATGGCTACAGTGGTCACGGGGCGGTCAACAGCAGAGAATTTCAGGGAGCTTCACGGCAGCAAGAATGGAGGTTTCCAAAGAGAAAAGCAAGGCTAGTACCATCACGACCCCATTTCCATGTGCACAGGCAGCATCCAAAACTCTGGTTTCTCACAAGACAAAAGAGACACAGCGTACCCACTAGTTCCTTCCCTGAAGCAACTTCTCGAGGCACGGCGTTCTGCATCTAGTGCACGGCCTCAACCAAGGAACGCCCTAGTTAGGCCTCGGGGCCGGTGCCTCTTCAAAAGCCTGCAGTGCTAGAGGAAAAACTCTGCTTTAGTTGCAATACGAACGCAAGCCGATTTTCTCCTGGAGGCAGGGTGACTTCAGGTAGGAGGTCCTGGAAGGAAGGCGAAGCCTAGTGTTTTCCTCAATGCAGCTCAGACTAGGGAATGTGTGCGCGATTTCCACAGCAAGTTGGAACTTGCCAAAACGGTGCTCGTCAACCTGTGCGAGTGCTGTTCGATCAAGATCTCCTAAGAAAGACTGCAGTGTGTTGCCCATGACTCAGCAGGCACAGAGGAACTCCGAGGGACATATGGGCCACGTTGTTGCTCAGCAGGCCTACAGGAGTGTGGAGGATCTCAGTGATCTTGGAACGAAAAGGATGCTCACCCGAGGGGCCTAGGAGTGCTGAAAAGTGTACTTCCTTTAAAATAAAGCAGAACAGCGACTAAGAGCTCATGGAAAGAGCTGCATGCCTCCCTTTCTGTCTGGCTACTCAGGGCCTTACCTCGAGGCAGGGACTCACGTTGAGATTCCCTTTAGCTCTAGAGCATGGCAAGATGAGTCCCACCCCGGATAATGAAGCACCCTGTGTAGCCAGAGAAAACTCATTTTCTTCCCAGACCAATGCCTACAATAGCCAGGGGCCTGTCCACAGCAGAGAATTTCAGGGAGCTTCACGGCAGCAAGAATGGAGGTTTCCAAATGGGAAACAAGGCTATTACCATCATATACCCCCATTTCCGTGGGCACAGGCAGCATACATCTCTGTGGTTTCTAACAAGTCAAAAGAGACCCAGAGTACACACTGGTTGCTTCCCTGAATCAACTTCTCGAGGCAGGGTGTTCTACCTCTAGTGAACGGCCTCACCAGGGAAAGCCCTAGCTAGGCCTCTGGGCCCTTGCCTATTCAAAAGCCTGCAGTGCTACAGGAGAAACTGTGCTTCAATTGCAATAGGAACGCAGCCGTCTTTCTCCTGGAGGCAGGGTGACTTCAGGTAGGAGGTCCTGGATGGAAGGAGAAGCCTAGTGTTTTTCTCTGTGCAGCTCAGACTAGGGAATGAGTGTGACTTCCACGGCATGTTGGAACTTGCTAGAACGGTGCTCGTCAATCTGTGCGATTGCTGGCTAAATCCAGATGTCCCAATAAGAGTGCACTGTGTAGCCCTTCACTCGGCATACACACTGTGAGTCGGAAAGCTCCTGGCCTGGATAGTGCTTAGAATGGCCAGGTGAGACTGAGGGTACTCGGTTGTTCTTGCAGGGAATAAGTTTACCAGACGAGGCACCTAGGTGTCCTAAAAAGCCTACTGGCGTTCAAATGCTGCAGAGCAGCGACTACGGCCTCATGGAAACTGCTACACGCCTCTGCTTGTGCATAGCATTTCAGGGCCTTACCTCGAGGCAAGTTCTCACGTTGCTTGCCCTGTGAGCGACACAGCATGTTAGGATGCTGTATTTCTCCTTGACTAGAGTGACTTCAGGAACGAGGTCCTCGATCAATTCTAAGCAGAGTGTTTCCTCAGAGCAGCTCAGACGAGGGCAATGTCGAAGACTTCCAGGGCATGTTGGACTGCCTAGAAATGTGGTTCTGATGCTGTTCGAGGGTTCTGGAAATGTAGCTCTCCTGAAGTAACGTATAGTGTGTTGCCCGAGACTCGGCAGACACAGAGGGCCTCCGAGGGACGTATGGGACTCAATGCTGCTCAGCAGGCCCACAGGGGTGTGGAGGGAGTCAGTGATCTTGGAAGCAAAATGATGCTCACCCGAGAGACCTAGGAGTCCTGAAAAGGGTCCTTCCTTTAATATAAAGCAGAACCTCCACTAAGAGCTCATGGAAAGAGCTGCATGCCTCCCTTTCTGCAGGGCTACTCAGGGCCTTACCTCGAGGCGAGGACTCACGTGGAGATTCCCTTTGGCTCTAGAGCATGGCAAGGTGAGCCCCACCCCGGCCAGTGAAGCTCCGCGTGTAGCCAGAGAAAACTCATTTTCTTCCCAGACCCATGGCTACAGTGGTCACGGGGCGGTCAACAGCAGAGAATTTCAGGGAGCTTCACGGCAGCAAGAATGGAGGTTTCCAAAGAGAAAAGCAAGGCTAGTACCATCACGACCCCATTTCCATGTGCACAGGCAGCATCCAAAACTCTGGTTTCTCACAAGACAAAAGAGACACAGCGTACCCACTAGTTCCTTCCCTGAAGCAACTTCTCGAGGCACGGCGTTCTGCATCTAGTGCACGGCCTCAACCAAGGAACGCCCTAGTTAGGCCTCGGGGCCGGTGCCTCTTCAAAAGCCTGCAGTGCTAGAGGAAAAACTCTGCTTTAGTTGCAATACGAACGCAAGCCGATTTTCTCCTGGAGGCAGGGTGACTTCAGGTAGGAGGTCCTGGAAGGAAGGCGAAGCCTAGTGTTTTCCTCAATGCAGCTCAGACTAGGGAATGTGTGCGCGATTTCCACAGCAAGTTGGAACTTGCCAAAACGGTGCTCGTCAACCTGTGCGAGTGCTGTTCGATCAAGATCTCCTAAGAAAGACTGCAGTGTGTTGCCCATGACTCAGCAGGCACAGAGGAACTCCGAGGGACATATGGGCCACGTTGTTGCTCAGCAGGCCTACAGGAGTGTGGAGGATCTCAGTGATCTTGGAACGAAAAGGATGCTCACCCGAGGGGCCTAGGAGTGCTGAAAAGTGTACTTCCTTTAAAATAAAGCAGAACAGCGACTAAGAGCTCATGGAAAGAGCTGCATGCCTCCCTTTCTGTCTGGCTACTCAGGGCCTTACCTCGAGGCAAGGACTCACGTTGAGATTCCCTTTAGCTCTAGAGCATGGCAAGATGAGTCCCACCCCGGATAATGAAGCACCCTGTGTAGCCAGAGAAAACTCATTTTCTTCCCAGACCAATGCCTACAATAGCCAGGGGCCTGTCCACAGCAGAGAATTTCAGGGAGCTTCACGGCAGCAAGAATGGAGGTTTCCAAATGGGAAACAAGGCTATTACCATCATATACCCCCATTTCCGTGGGCACAGGCAGCATACATCTCTGTGGTTTCTAACAAGTCAAAAGAGACCCAGAGTACACACTGGTTGCTTCCCTGAATCAACTTCTCGAGGCAGGGTGTTCTACCTCTAGTGAACGGCCTCACCAGGGAAAGCCCTAGCTAGGCCTCTGGGCCCTTGCCTATTCAAAAGCCTGCAGTGCTACAGGAGAAACTGTGCTTCCGTTGCAATAGGAACGCAGCCGTCTTTCTCCTGGAGGCAGGGTGACTTCAGGTAGGAGGTCCTGGATGGAAGGAGAAGCCTAGTGTTTTTCTCTGTGCAGCTCAGACTAGGGAATGAGTGTGACTTCCACGGCATGTTGGAACTTGCTAGAACGGTGCTCGTCAATCTGTGCGATTGCTGGCTAAATCCAGATGTCCCAATAAGAGTGCACTGTGTAGCCCTTCACTCGGCATACACACTGTGAGTCGGAAAGCTCCTGGCCTGGATAGTGCTTAGAATGGCCAGGTGAGACTGAGGGTACTCGGTTGTTCTTGCAGGGAATAAGTTTACCAGACGAGGCACCTAGGTGTCCTAAAAAGCCTACTGGCGTTCAAATGCTGCAGAGCAGCGACTACGGCCTCATGGAAACTGCTACACGCCTCTGCTTGTGCATAGCATTTCAGGGCCTTACCTCGAGGCAAGTTCTCACGTTGCTTGCCCTGTGAGCGACACAGCATGTTAGGATGCTGTATTTCTCCTTGACTAGAGTGACTTCAGGAACGAGGTCCTCGATCAATTCTAAGCAGAGTGTTTCCTCAGAGCAGCTCAGACGAGGGCAATGTCGAAGACTTCCAGGGCATGTTGGACTGCCTAGAAATGTGGTTCTGATGCTGTTCGAGGGTTCTGGAAATGTAGCTCTCCTGAAGTAACGTATAGTGTGTTGCCCGAGACTCGGCAGACACAGAGGGCCTCCGAGGGACGTATGGGACTCAATGCTGCTCAGCAGGCCCACAGGGGTGTGGAGGGAGTCAGTGATCTTGGAAGCAAAATGATGCTCACCCGAGAGACCTAGGAGTCCTGAAAAGGGTCCTTCCTTTAATATAAAGCAGAACCTCCACTAAGAGCTCATGGAAAGAGCTGCATGCCTCCCTTTCTGCAGGGCTACTCAGGGCCTTACCTCGAGGCGAGGACTCACGTGGAGATTCCCTTTGGCTCTAGAGCATGGCAAGGTGAGCCCCACCCCGGCCAGTGAAGCTCCGTGTGTAGCCAGAGAAAACTCATTTTCTTCCCAGACCCATGGCTACAGTGGTCACGGGGCGGTCAACAGCAGAGAATTTCAGGGAGCTTCACGGCAGCAAGAATGGAGGTTTCCAAAGAGAAAAGCAAGGCTAGTACCATCACGACCCCATTTCCATGTGCACAGGCAGCATCCAAAACTCTGGTTTCTCACAAGACAAAAGAGACACAGCGTACCCACTAGTTCCTTCCCTGAAGCAACTTCTCGAGGCACGGCGTTCTGCATCTAGTGCACGGCCTCAACCAAGGAACGCCCTAGTTAGGCCTCGGGGCCGGTGCCTCTTCAAAAGCCTGCAGTGCTAGAGGAAAAACTCTGCTTTAGTTGCAATACGAACGCAAGCCGATTTTCTCCTGGAGGCAGGGTGACTTCAGGTAGGAGGTCCTGGAAGGAAGGCGAAGCCTAGTGTTTTCCTCAATGCAGCTCAGACTAGGGAATGTGTGCGCGATTTCCACAGCAAGTTGGAACTTGCCAAAACGGAGCTCGTCAACCTGTGCGAGTGCTGTTCGATCAAGATCTCCTAAGAAAGACTGCAGTGTGTTGCCCATGACTCAGCAGGCACAGAGGAACTCCGAGGGACATATGGGCCACGTTGTTGCTCAGCAGGCCTACAGGAGTGTGGAGGATCTCAGTGATCTTGGAACGAAAAGGATGCTCACCCGAGGGGCCTAGGAGTGCTGAAAAGTGTACTTCCTTTAAAATAAAGCAGAACAGCGACTAAGAGCTCATGGAAAGAGCTGCATGCCTCCCTTTCTGTCTGGCTACTCAGGGCCTTACCTCGAGGCAGGGACTCACGTTGAGATTCCCTTTAGCTCTAGAGCATGGCAAGATGAGTCCCACCCCGGATAATGAAGCACCCTGTGTAGCCAGAGAAAACTCATTTTCTTCCCAGACCAATGCCTACAATAGCCAGGGTCTTGTCAACAGCAGAGAATTCAGGGAGCTTCAAGGCAGCATGAATGGAGCTTTCAAAATGGATAAGCGAGTCTACTACCAACATGCCCACATTTCCCTAGGCACAAACAGCATACATCCCTGTGGTTTCACACAACTCAAAAGAGACACAGATTACACACTGAATCAAATTCTCGTGGCAGGGTGTTCTGCATCTAGTGAACTGCCTCAACCAAGGAACGCCCTAGCTAGGCCTCTGGGCTCGTGCCTATTCAAAAGCTTGCAGTGCTATAGGAAGAACTGTGCTTTAGTTGCAATAGGAAGCAAGGCGTCGTTCTCCTGGAGGCAGGGTGACTTCAGGTAGGAGTTCCTTGAAGGAAGGGGAAGCCTAGTGTTTTTCTCAGTGCAGCTCAGACTAGGGAATGTGTGCGACTTCCACAGCAAGTCGGAACTTGCCAGAACGGTGCTCGTGAACCTGTGCGAGTGCTGTGAAACCAAGATATCCCAAGAAAGAGTGCAGTGTGTTGCCCATGACTCAGCAGACACAGAGGACCTCCGAGGGACCTAAGGGCCTCGTTGTTGCTCAGCAAGCCAACAGGGGTGTGGAGGTACTCAGTGATCTTGGTACTAAAATGAGGCTGCCCCGAGGGTCCTAGGAGTGCTGAAAAGGCTACTTCCTTTAATATAAAGGAGAACAGCGACTAAGAGCTCATGGAAAGAGCTGCATGCCTCCCTTTCTGCATGGCTACTCAGGGCCTTACCTCGAGGCAAGGACTGACGTTGAGATTCCTTATAGCTCTAGAGCATGGCAAGATGAGTCCCAGCCCTGGGTATGAAGCACACTGGGTAGCCAGAGAAAACTCATTTTCTCCCCAGACCAATGCCTACAATAGCCAGGGGCCTGTCCACAGCAGAGAATTTCAGGGAGCTTCACGGCAGCAAGAATGGAGGTTTCCAAATGGGAAACAAGGCTATTACCATCATATACCCCCATTTCCGTGGGCACAGGCAGCATACATCTCTGTGGTTTCTAACAAGTCAAAAGAGACCCAGAGTACACACTGGTTGCTTCCCTGAATCAACTTCTCGAGGCAGGGTGTTCTACCTCTAGTGAACGGCCTCACCAGGGAAAGCCCTAGCTAGGCCTCTGGGCCCTTGCCTATTCAAAAGCCTGCAGTGCTACAGGAGAAACTGTGCTTCCGTTGCAATAGGAACGCAGCCGTCTTTCTCCTGGAGGCAGGGTGACTTCAGGTAGGAGGTCCTGGATGGAAGGAGAAGCCTAGTGTTTTTCTCTGTGCAGCTCAGACTAGGGAATGAGTGTGACTTCCACGGCATGTTGGAACTTGCTAGAACGGTGCTCGTCAATCTGTGCGATTGCTGGCTAAATCCAGATGTCCCAATAAGAGTGCACTGTGTAGCCCTTCACTCGGCATACACACTGTGAGTCGGAAAGCTCCTGGCCTGGATAGTGCTTAGAATGGCCAGGTGAGACTGAGGGTACTCGGTTGTTCTTGCAGGGAATAAGTTTACCAGACGAGGCACCTAGGTGTCCTAAAAAGCCTACTGGCGTTCAAATGCTGCAGAGCAGCGACTACGGCCTCATGGAAACTGCTACACGCCTCTGCTTGTGCATAGCATTTCAGGGCCTTACCTCGAGGCAAGTTCTCACGTTGCTTGCCCTGTGAGCGACACAGCATGTTAGGATGCTGTATTTCTCCTTGACTAGAGTGACTTCAGGAACGAGGTCCTCGATCAATTCTAAGCAGAGTGTTTCCTCAGAGCAGCTCAGACGAGGGCAATGTCGAAGACTTCCAGGGCATGTTGGACTGCCTAGAAATGTGGTTCTGATGCTGTTCGAGGGTTCTGGAAATGTAGCTCTCCTGAAGTAACGTATAGTGTGTTGCCCGAGACTCGGCAGACACAGAGGGCCTCCGAGGGACGTATGGGACTCAATGCTGCTCAGCAGGCCCACAGGGGTGTGGAGGGAGTCAGTGATCTTGGAAGCAAAATGATGCTCACCCGAGAGACCTAGGAGTCCTGAAAAGGGTCCTTCCTTTAATATAAAGCAGAACCTCCACTAAGAGCTCATGGAAAGAGCTGCATGCCTCCCTTTCTGCAGGGCTACTCAGGGCCTTACCTCGAGGCGAGGACTCACGTGGAGATTCCCTTTGGCTCTAGAGCATGGCAAGGTGAGCCCCACCCCGGCCAGTGAAGCTCCGTGTGTAGCCAGAGAAAACTCATTTTCTTCCCAGACCCATGGCTACAGTGGTCACGGGGCGGTCAACAGCAGAGAATTTCAGGGAGCTTCACGGCAGCAAGAATGGAGGTTTCCAAAGAGAAAAGCAAGGCTAGTACCATCACGACCCCATTTCCATGTGCACAGGCAGCATCCAAAACTCTGGTTTCTCACAAGACAAAAGAGACACAGCGTACCCACTAGTTCCTTCCCTGAAGCAACTTCTCGAGGCACGGCGTTCTGCATCTAGTGCACGGCCTCAACCAAGGAACGCCCTAGTTAGGCCTCGGGGCCGGTGCCTCTTCAAAAGCCTGCAGTGCTAGAGGAAAAACTCTGCTTTAGTTGCAATACGAACGCAAGCCGATTTTCTCCTGGAGGCAGGGTGACTTCAGGTAGGAGGTCCTGGAAGGAAGGCGAAGCCTAGTGTTTTCCTCAATGCAGCTCAGACTAGGGAATGTGTGCGCGATTTCCACAGCAAGTTGGAACTTGCCAAAACGGAGCTCGTCAACCTGTGCGAGTGCTGTTCGATCAAGATCTCCTAAGAAAGACTGCAGTGTGTTGCCCATGACTCAGCAGGCACAGAGGAACTCCGAGGGACATATGGGCCACGTTGTTGCTCAGCAGGCCTACAGGAGTGTGGAGGATCTCAGTGATCTTGGAACGAAAAGGATGCTCACCCGAGGGGCCTAGGAGTGCTGAAAAGTGTACTTCCTTTAAAATAAAGCAGAACAGCGACTAAGAGCTCATGGAAAGAGCTGCATGCCTCCCTTTCTGTCTGGCTACTCAGGGCCTTACCTCGAGGCAGGGACTCACGTTGAGATTCCCTTTAGCTCTAGAGCATGGCAAGATGAGTCCCACCCCGGATAATGAAGCACCCTGTGTAGCCAGAGAAAACTCATTTTCTTCCCAGACCAATGCCTACAATAGCCAGGGTCCTGTCAACAGCAGAGAATTCAGGGAGCTTCAAGGCAGCATGAATGGAGCTTTCAAAATGGATAAGCAAGTCTACTACCAACATGCCCACATTTCCCTAGGCACAAACAGCATACATCCCTGTGGTTTCACACAACTCAAAAGAGACACAGATTACACACTGCTTCCTTCCCTGAATCAAATTCTCGTGGCAGGGTGTTCTGCATCTAGTGAACTGCCTCAACCAAGGAACGCCCTAGCTAGGCCTCTGGGCTCGTGCCTATTCAAAAGCTTGCAGTGCTATAGGAAGAACTGTGCTTTAGTTGCAATAGGAAGCAAGGCGTCGTTCTCCTGGAGGCAGGGTGACTTCAGGTAGGAGTTCCTGGAAGGAAGGGGAAGCCTAGTGTTTTTCTCAGTGCAGCTCAGACTAGGGAATGTGTGCGACTTCCACAGCAAGTCGGAACTTGCCAGAACGGTGCTCGTGAACCTGTGCGAGTGCTGTGAAACCAAGATATCCCAAGAAAGAGTGCAGTGTGTTGCCCATGACTCAGCAGACACAGAGGACCTCCGAGGGACCTAAGGGCCTCGTTGTTGCTCAGCAAGCCAACAGGGCTGTGGAGGTACTCAGTGATCTTGGTACTAAAATGAGGCTGCCCCGAGGGTCCTAGGAGTGCTGAAAAGGCTACTTCCTTTAATATAAAGGAGAACAGCGACTAAGAGCTCATGGAAAGAGCTGCATGCCTCCCTTTCTGCATGGCTACTCAGGGCCTTACCTCGAGGCAAGGACTGACGTTGAGATTCCTTATAGCTCTAGAGCATGGCAAGATGAGTCCCAGCCCTGGGTATGAAGCACACTGGGTAGCCAGAGAAAACTCATTTTCTCCCCAGACCAATGCCTACAATAGCCAGGGGCCTGTCCACAGCAGAGAATTTCAGGGAGCTTCACGGCAGCAAGAATGGAGGTTTCCAAATGGGAAACAAGGCTATTACCATCATATACCCCCATTTCCGTGGGCACAGGCAGCATACATCTCTGTGGTTTCTAACAAGTCAAAAGAGACCCAGAGTACACACTGGTTGCTTCCCTGAATCAACTTCTCGAGGCAGGGTGTTCTACCTCTAGTGAACGGCCTCACCAGGGAAAGCCCTAGCTAGGCCTCTGGGCCCTTGCCTATTCAAAAGCCTGCAGTGCTACAGGAGAAACTGTGCTTCCGTTGCAATAGGAACGCAGCCGTCTTTCTCCTGGAGGCAGGGTGACTTCAGGTAGGAGGTCCTGGATGGAAGGAGAAGCCTAGTGTTTTTCTCTGTGCAGCTCAGACTAGGGAATGAGTGTGACTTCCACGGCATGTTGGAACTTGCTAGAACGGTGCTCGTCAATCTGTGCGATTGCTGGCTAAATCCAGATGTCCCAATAAGAGTGCACTGTGTAGCCCTTCACTCGGCATACACACTGTGAGTCGGAAAGCTCCTGGCCTGGATAGTGCTTAGAATGGCCAGGTGAGACTGAGGGTACTCGGTTGTTCTTGCAGGGAATAAGTTTACCAGACGAGGCACCTAGGTGTCCTAAAAAGCCTACTGGCGTTCAAATGCTGCAGAGCAGCGACTACGGCCTCATGGAAACTGCTACACGCCTCTGCTTGTGCATAGCATTTCAGGGCCTTACCTCGAGGCAAGTTCTCACGTTGCTTGCCCTGTGAGCGACACAGCATGTTAGGATGCTGTATTTCTCCTTGACTAGAGTGACTTCAGGAACGAGGTCCTCGATCAATTCTAAGCAGAGTGTTTCCTCAGAGCAGCTCAGACGAGGGCAATGTCGAAGACTTCCAGGGCATGTTGGACTGCCTAGAAATGTGGTTCTGATGCTGTTCGAGGGTTCTGGAAATGTAGCTCTCCTGAAGTAACGTATAGTGTGTTGCCCGAGACTCGGCAGACACAGAGGGCCTCCGAGGGACGTATGGGACTCAATGCTGCTCAGCAGGCCCACAGGGGTGTGGAGGGAGTCAGTGATCTTGGAAGCAAAATGATGCTCACCCGAGGGGCCTAGGAGTCCTGAAAAGGGTCCTTCCTTTAATATAAAGCAGAACCTCCACTAAGAGCTCATGGAAAGAGCTGCATGCCTCCCTTTCTGCAGGGCTACTCAGGGCCTTACCTCGAGGCGAGGACTCACGTGGAGATTCCCTTTGGCTCTAGAGCATGGCAAGGTGAGCCCCACCCCGGCCAGTGAAGCTCCGTGTGTAGCCAGAGAAAACTCATTTTCTTCCCAGACCCATGGCTACAGTGGTCACGGGGCGGTCAACAGCAGAGAATTTCAGGGAGCTTCACGGCAGCAAGAATGGAGGTTTCCAAAGAGAAAAGCAAGGCTAGTACCATCACGACCCCATTTCCATGTGCACAGGCAGCATCCAAAACTCTGGTTTCTCACAAGACAAAAGAGACACAGCGTACCCACTAGTTCCTTCCCTGAAGCAACTTCTCGAGGCACGGCGTTCTGCATCTAGTGCACGGCCTCAACCAAGGAACGCCCTAGTTAGGCCTCGGGGCCGGTGCCTCTTCAAAAGCCTGCAGTGCTAGAGGAAAAACTCTGCTTTAGTTGCAATACGAACGCAAGCCGATTTTCTCCTGGAGGCAGGGTGACTTCAGGTAGGAGGTCCTGGAAGGAAGGCGAAGCCTAGTGTTTTCCTCAATGCAGCTCAGACTAGGGAATGTGTGCGCGATTTCCACAGCAAGTTGGAACTTGCCAAAACGGAGCTCGTCAACCTGTGCGAGTGCTGTTCGATCAAGATCTCCTAAGAAAGACTGCAGTGTGTTGCCCATGACTCAGCAGGCACAGAGGAACTCCGAGGGACATATGGGCCACGTTGTTGCTCAGCAGGCCTACAGGAGTGTGGAGGATCTCAGTGATCTTGGAACGAAAAGGATGCTCACCCGAGGGGCCTAGGAGTGCTGAAAAGTGTACTTCCTTTAAAATAAAGCAGAACAGCGACTAAGAGCTCATGGAAAGAGCTGCATGCCTCCCTTTCTGTCTGGCTACTCAGGGCCTTACCTCGAGGCAGGGACTCACGTTGAGATTCCCTTTAGCTCTAGAGCATGGCAAGATGAGTCCCACCCCGGATAATGAAGCACCCTGTGTAGCCAGAGAAAACTCATTTTCTTCCCAGACCAATGCCTACAATAGCCAGGGTCTTGTCAACAGCAGAGAATTCAGGGAGCTTCAAGGCAGCATGAATGGAGCTTTCAAAATGGATAAGCGAGTCTACTACCAACATGCCCACATTTCCCTAGGCACAAACAGCATACATCCCTGTGGTTTCACACAACTCAAAAGAGACACAGATTACACACTGAATCAAATTCTCGTGGCAGGGTGTTCTGCATCTAGTGAACTGCCTCAACCAAGGAACGCCCTAGCTAGGCCTCTGGGCTCGTGCCTATTCAAAAGCTTGCAGTGCTATAGGAAGAACTGTGCTTTAGTTGCAATAGGAAGCAAGGCGTCGTTCTCCTGGAGGCAGGGTGACTTCAGGTAGGAGTTCCTGGAAGGAAGGGGAAGCCTAGTGTTTTTCTCAGTGCAGCTCAGACTAGGGAATGTGTGCGACTTCCACAGCAAGTCGGAACTTGCCAGAACGGTGCTCGTGAACCTGTGCGAGTGCTGTGAAACCAAGATATCCCAAGAAAGAGTGCAGTGTGTTGCCCATGACTCAGCAGACACAGAGGACCTCCGAGGGACCTAAGGGCCTCGTTGTTGCTCAGCAAGCCAACAGGGCTGTGGAGGTACTCAGTGATCTTGGTACTAAAATGAGGCTGCCCCGAGGGTCCTAGGAGTGCTGAAAAGGCTACTTCCTTTAATATAAAGGAGAACAGCGACTAAGAGCTCATGGAAAGAGCTGCATGCCTCCCTTTCTGCATGGCTACTCAGGGCCTTACCTCGAGGCAAGGACTGACGTTGAGATTCCTTATAGCTCTAGAGCATGGCAAGATGAGTCCCAGCCCTGGGTATGAAGCACACTGGGTAGCCAGAGAAAACTCATTTTCTCCCCAGACCAATGCCTACAATAGCCAGGGGCCTGTCCACAGCAGAGAATTTCAGGGAGCTTCACGGCAGCAAGAATGGAGGTTTCCAAATGGGAAACAAGGCTATTACCATCATATACCCCCATTTCCGTGGGCACAGGCAGCATACATCTCTGTGGTTTCTAACAAGTCAAAAGAGACCCAGAGTACACACTGGTTGCTTCCCTGAATCAACTTCTCGAGGCAGGGTGTTCTACCTCTAGTGAACGGCCTCACCAGGGAAAGCCCTAGCTAGGCCTCTGGGCCCTTGCCTATTCAAAAGCCTGCAGTGCTACAGGAGAAACTGTCCTTCAGTTGCAATAGGAACGCAGCCGTCTTTCACCTGGAGGCAGGGTGACTTCAGGTAGGAGGTCCTGGATGGAAGGAGAAGCCTAGTGTTTTTCTCTGTGCAGCTCAGACTAGGGAATGAGTGTGACTTCCACGGCATGTTGGAACTTGCTAGAACGGTGCTCGTCAATCTGTGCGATTGCTGGCTAAATCCAGATGTCCCAATAAGAGTGCACTGTGTAGCCCTTCACTCGGCATACACACTGTGAGTCGGAAAGCTCCTGGCCTGGATAGTGCTTAGAATGGCCAGGTGAGACTGAGGGTACTCGGTGTTCTTGCAGGGAATAAGTTTACCAGACGAGGCACCTAGGTGTCCTAAAAAGCCTACTGGCGTTCAAATGCTGCAGAGCAGCGACTACGGCCTCATGGAAACTGCTACACGCCTCTGCTTGTGCATAGCATTTCAGGGCCTTACCTCGAGGCAAGTTCTCACGTTGCTTGCCCTGTGAGCGACACAGCATGTTAGGATGCTGTATTTCTCCTTGACTAGAGTGACTTCAGGAACGAGGTCCTCGATCAATTCTAAGCAGAGTGTTTCCTCAGAGCAGCTCAGACGAGGGCAATGTCGAAGACTTCCAGGGCATGTTGGACTGCCTAGAAATGTGGTTCTGATGCTGTTCGAGGGTTCTGGAAATGTAGCTCTCCTGAAGTAACGTATAGTGTGTTGCCCGAGACTCGGCAGACACAGAGGGCCTCCGAGGGACGTATGGGACTCAATGCTGCTCAGCAGGCCCACAGGGGTGTGGAGGGAGTCAGTGATCTTGGAAGCAAAATGATGCTCACCCGAGAGACCTAGGAGTCCTGAAAAGGGTCCTTCCTTTAATATAAAGCAGAACCTCCACTAAGAGCTCATGGAAAGAGCTGCATGCCTCCCTTTCTGCAGGGCTACTCAGGGCCTTACCTCGAGGCGAGGACTCACGTGGAGATTCCCTTTGGCTCTAGAGCATGGCAAGGTGAGCCCCACCCCGGCCAGTGAAGCTCCGTGTGTAGCCAGAGAAAACTCATTTTCTTCCCAGACCCATGGCTACAGTGGTCACGGGGCGGTCAACAGCAGAGAATTTCAGGGAGCTTCACGGCAGCAAGAATGGAGGTTTCCAAAGAGAAAAGCAAGGCTAGTACCATCACGACCCCATTTCCATGTGCACAGGCAGCATCCAAAACTCTGGTTTCTCACAAGACAAAAGAGACACAGCGTACCCACTAGTTCCTTCCCTGAAGCAACTTCTCGAGGCACGGCGTTCTGCATCTAGTGCACGGCCTCAACCAAGGAACGCCCTAGTTAGGCCTCGGGGCCGGTGCCTCTTCAAAAGCCTGCAGTGCTAGAGGAAAAACTCTGCTTTAGTTGCAATACGAACGCAAGCCGATTTTCTCCTGGAGGCAGGGTGACTTCAGGTAGGAGGTCCTGGAAGGAAGGCGAAGCCTAGTGTTTTCCTCAATGCAGCTCAGACTAGGGAATGTGTGCGCGATTTCCACAGCAAGTTGGAACTTGCCAAAACGGAGCTCGTCAACCTGTGCGAGTGCTGTTCGATCAAGATCTCCTAAGAAAGACTGCAGTGTGTTGCCCATGACTCAGCAGGCACAGAGGAACTCCGAGGGACATATGGGCCACGTTGTTGCTCAGCAGGCCTACAGGAGTGTGGAGGATCTCAGTGATCTTGGAACGAAAAGGATGCTCACCCGAGGGGCCTAGGAGTGCTGAAAAGTGTACTTCCTTTAAAATAAAGCAGAACAGCGACTAAGAGCTCATGGAAAGAGCTGCATGCCTCCCTTTCTGTCTGGCTACTCAGGGCCTTACCTCGAGGCAAGGACTCACGTTGAGATTCCCTTTAGCTCTAGAGCATGGCAAGATGAGTCCCACCCCGGATAATGAAGCACCCTGTGTAGCCAGAGAAAACTCATTTTCTTCCCAGACCAATGCCTACAATAGCCAGGGGCCTGTCCACAGCAGAGAATTTCAGGGAGCTTCACGGCAGCAAGAATGGAGGTTTCCAAATGGGAAACAAGGCTATTACCATCATATACCCCCATTTCCGTGGGCACAGGCAGCATACATCTCTGTGGTTTCTAACAAGTCAAAAGAGACCCAGAGTACACACTGGTTGCTTCCCTGAATCAACTTCTCGAGGCAGGGTGTTCTACCTCTAGTGAACGGCCTCACCAGGGAAAGCCCTAGCTAGGCCTCTGGGCCCTTGCCTATTCAAAAGCCTGCAGTGCTACAGGAGAAACTGTGCTTCAGTTGCAATAGGAACGCAGCCGTCTTTCTCCTGGAGGCAGGGTGACTTCAGGTAGGAGGTCCTGGATGGAAGGAGAAGCCTAGTGTTTTTCTCTGTGCAGCTCAGACTAGGGAATGAGTGTGACTTCCACGGCATGTTGGAACTTGCTAGAACGGTGCTCGTCAATCTGTGCGATTGCTGGCTAAATCCAGATGTCCCAATAAGAGTGCACTGTGTAGCCCTTCACTCGGCATACACACTGTGAGTCGGAAAGCTCCTGGCCTGGATAGTGCTTAGAATGGCCAGGTGAGACTGAGGGTACTCGGTTGTTCTTGCAGGGAATAAGTTTACCAGACGAGGCACCTAGGTGTCCTAAAAAGCCTACTGGCGTTCAAATGCTGCAGAGCAGCGACTACGGCCTCATGGAAACTGCTACACGCCTCTGCTTGTGCATAGCATTTCAGGGCCTTACCTCGAGGCAAGTTCTCACGTTGCTTGCCCTGTGAGCGACACAGCATGTTAGGATGCTGTATTTCTCCTTGACTAGAGTGACTTCAGGAACGAGGTCCTCGATCAATTCTAAGCAGAGTGTTTCCTCAGAGCAGCTCAGACGAGGGCAATGTCGAAGACTTCCAGGGCATGTTGGACTGCCTAGAAATGTGGTTCTGATGCTGTTCGAGGGTTCTGGA